>NC_058154.1:12865256-12977023 GCF_011075055.1 Mangifera indica
TCCAATAGCTTGAAATCGAAACGCGAAAACAGAAGATGTTTAGAAGATGGTCGTTTTTTTTTTTTGAAGAGTAATTTTTCTAGGATTTGACAACCCTGTTAGAGTGTCGATCCCAAGTCTTCTGGTGAAAAGTTTTCTTTGCTAAACCTTTGTTTTTTTTAAATTTGTTGTTGATGTTTGATATTCCGCAAAGTCCATAAACAAAAATTGGTGTACCAAAATTGCCCACACTTCGTCAAAGGTTCATAATAAAGGGTCAATCCATGCAGTGCTTTTAAACTCGAACCAATCTTTGACACGATAGAGAGTCAATCCATCAGTCAGCAGGTTAACTGGTTCGTTTAGTTCACTCGATCATGCAAACTGATACAATTAGCGTGACATAATTTGGAGGTTTATTAGAGGTTAAGTTTTAATCCTTATGGGAGTAAAAGGCCACTCCTTTTTGCACTTTAGTAAGAGTTTTCCACTGACTTAAGATTAAGTATTTACGTTAATTACAGAAGTGAAATCATTATCACCTATGAGATTTTGTTAATCCATAATATTTCAATTATCATTCAATGTTTTTAGAGTCAAACTAGGTCAAAGGACTATTTCTTACTCAAATTCAAGTGTGTTCTCAAAATCACACTTATAAGGCTTAAAAATCTAAAAATCTCACCCATTTATTAAAAATTTTAATTAAGATTAAGGATAAAACTATTATTTAGCAAAAAAACTAAAGTTTTATTATGTTTGCCCACCATCAGCTTGAAAATCTCACAATGCCCTCCACTTGAAGTTTGAAAAATCAAAAATTCCTCCCAAGGTTTGCAAACCGTCATCGGAGACAACGAACTTCGTCGTCTCCGATGGTGTTGGTTCTTCCTCCAGACTCAACTCTCCCTGTCAATCACTTTTCAGCCACTGACAAAACTCATCTCCTCTGACAAAGACGAAATCGTCTTCGTCGGATTGTCTTCATCTTAGACGAAGATGATTTCATCTTTGTCCGAGATAAAAACGATCGTTGAAAGTCTCAAACGGTGACGTCATCTTTGTTTGAGATGAACACTCTCCAATGAAGACGATTTTACCTTCGTCAGAGGAGATGAGTTTCACCAATGGCTGAAAAGTGATCAGTAGGGAGAGTTAAACTTGAAGGGAGAGTCAATGTCGTCAGAGACGACTATCTCCGATGAGGGTTTGTAAAACCTAAAATAAAAATTTTGATTTTTCAAACTTCAGGTGAGAGAAAATTGTGAAATTTTCAAACTGCGAGGGATAAACTAATAAAACTTTAGGTTTTTAAAATTTTTTATTAAATAACGATTTTATCACTTACTAACTAACTTTTAGGTCAATCATAGAGACTGCAAAACAGACGAATAAGTAACCCATATAAATACGGATATAAGTTTTAGATGTTTAAACCTGTATTCATTTTGAACTTGAACTCATACCTATGGGCCACCCATTATTTTTTCTCTATTCATTTCCTTTTTCTACTTTAACATCTAATTTATAACAAACTTAAAAAAATTTTCACATATTTTTCTTTTTTTTTGACATAAAATGAACTCCAATTTATCCAAGTATTAAAGAATTTGTTGTATGAAAAATAAATTAAAAAAATATAAACATTAAACATTTTGTTATAAATATTCATTTCATATTTAATATTAAAATTCTTTAAATCTATAAAAAATACTTTTATAATTTGAAGTAAATTTTTATTCCCCCACAAAATACTTATCCAATTAAAAAAAACATATTCAGGTAATAAAAACAAAATAAAAATAATATAAAATTAATATATACAGATAACCCACAAATTGACCTATTTTCATAAGATCAAATACGAAATTTCACAATCATTACTTATTTAACTCAACCCATTTTCCATGAATCCGTGTCAATCCTACCCACCCTAATCAATACCATATCAACATGAGAAATATATTAATGTTTATTATTTACAATTTAACATTTAATAAATATATTTAATTTATATAATTTTAATTATATTGTTCTGACAATACTAACCCGGCCTCGTCAATGAATTTGCAAGATCAATTGTTGTACACATAAATAACATACATTTACAATAAAAATTAATATATGTACCATACTTCATCCACAATATAAAAATACTCAATCATCCATTATCGATAATTTAAAAATTAATACTCATTATTATTCGTGCACCTAGTTTCAGTTTTTGAATATATGTTTTGATCACCATTTTGGCTGTAAATAGGCAAACCCTTCCATCAATATTGAGATTGAAGGGGTGTTGAGAACACATGAAACAATGAGACAATCTCCATAGTAAATATCATGTGCAGAAGAAACCAAAAGATGTACCCAAAATTGCACAACACAACTTAATTATTATTTATTTTATTGCAATCCAGTACAATGTAACTGAAATCCAAGTCAGAAATCTACAGGGTACAAAGAGGATTCTGACCACTGGTTCCTCACCACAGCATGAAATCAAAAAGGAATGCATGAATAAAAGTTTAAGATCCAGTGACCTCAAAAAACCTTTGTAAGATGTCAAATCCATTTGAAAAAAAATGACAACTGCACAAGTCTTACCACCATTTAGACAGATTTGAAGCCTTGCCAACCATCAAAATCGGTAGATGAAACCCATCATGAAAAAAGTTAGAACAGCAAAAGCATGTATGTAAAGAGGAAGGGAATAAGGCAACCACATTAGCTTTAACAAACCCCCAATGAAAATCAACGACTTTCAGAAACATAAAAAGAGATTTCAATGTGAATTGTTCTAAGCAAACCAACAAAAATTGAACTCAGCTTAAAAAAATATAGTAACCTTAAATGAATTCACAGAACTCAACCCAAAATTTACTGCAACTGGGGCTAATAGATGAGAGTTAAGTTCACCACTACGGTAACCCTAAAAAATGTCACCAATTTGTGAGAATGCTATTGAATCTATGTAGAATATGCAAACAATAGGAAAATAAAAAGCCCTGCCCTCCCTCAAAGACAACAAACCTAATCCCTTGTATGACCAATGCATCATAAGATGTTAGTCTAAAGCCAAAATCATAAATTCCCTCCAAAATCTACCTCTAGACCATAATAGAAAATATGACTGTCTGCATCAAACTAAAGCAAACAGTTGCTAACAGGAAACATACAAGGTAATAGAAATTAAGAGTACAGAAGGGTCTATCTAATCAAACTACAAAAAAATAACAACACATTCAAAATAAAAAAAAAAAAAAGATTTCTATAGTCTACACAACAGGGTATAATGAAAGGACAAACTAGAAAACCATAGAATAGAACACAAAGCACTAGTTTGAAGCAATCTAAGCTTTTATCTATGGCATACAATCAATAAGAATCTAACAACAACAGGTCTTCTGATCTTGAAAAGCTTCCCCACCTGCTGCTATTATAGGAAACTTCTAGTACTTGAGTGGGAGTGCCTAACAAAGCACGATTAAAAACTACAGGAACCTGAGTAATACTTCTAAGATCTGGCATAAGGATGGTACCGACTACTGCCACTATAGCCTCCCCTTCCATATAGCATACCAGCTCCACCATAACTAGTACCTGGACCAGAATCATAGCCACCACTGTAGCCTGAACCTCCATAACTACCATAACCCTCGCCTCCTCTACCATATCCACCTAAACCACTTCCACCATAACCACTGCCAAATCCGCCACCATAGGGTCCAAAGCGACCAGAATAACCAAGAGAAGATTCACCTCTGTACCCTCCTAAGCTATTACCACCAAAACCCCCATAACCTCCGCCAAAGTCTCCACTACCACTACCATACCCATATCCACCACCAAGCCTACCACCCAGACTTGCAGGTGTCCTATAAGGGCCAGGACCAAATCCTCCATCAAAACTCCCATAAGAACTGCCAAATCCACCATAGCCATCATTGAATGAACGGCCCCTAGAGTTGCTACCATATGAAGGAGGAGGAGGGGGGTTTGAGGCTTTCTTGGGTTCAGCTTTCTTGATCTCCACCTACAACAAAGCAACTTAGTTAACCTAGATCTGCTGCAAGGGAACTATAATGATAGCCCTTTCCTGGTGTATCTATACCTGTAACAATCTCCATCTATGGTCAATAGGAAAAAAATTTGCTAAATGCATTCTACTTAATGTAAATACATCTGACTTAAATAACTAACTCATGGCTCATATATCTGTTGATAAAAGCAGAATGTAATACTGCATGCATGGTGACACACAACAATCTGCTTACAAGCTGACTTCATGAAGACCATACTAATAAGCTCACCTGGGTGCCAGCCATATCAATCATATTTCCCTTTGATAACATTTCATCCACGACTTCTTCACTGTCAAAGATTACAAATCCAAAACCTCGAGAACGATTAGTTTCATGATCTCGTATTATCTGGTGTTCCAGGACTTTCCCATACTTGGAGAAGAAATTCTTGAGTTCATCTGAATAATATATGCAGAAGAAATAAAAGGGTGAAAAATATCACAAGGTTCACAGCAAAAAATGTAAGCATTCTGATTCATAACCATTCTGATTCATCCTACAAATAAAAAATAAAACACCATGACCTAATTGCATACCTTCACTGACCGAAGAGGGTATACCACCAACAAATATCTTCTTTGTCTTAAAATCCTTTGATTGACCTGAGCCTTTAGGAATGGTTCTTTTGATTTCAACCTAATCAAAGTTAGAGGCCAACTTGTTACTTTGAAATAACGACAATTATAATATGGAAAACCATGCAATCAATGAAACACAGAGCTCAAATTTACTAAAACTGCACCTCATATAATCAATAAAAGTTAAGTACACTATGATCCTTTTTTTCCCCTTAAAACACACAAAAGCCAAAAAAATAAAAAAGAGAGAGATACTATTTTCCCATACACAAACTTTTCCTAAGTCATATTGAAACCATTAAACATACATCTGTTTCCCTTAACATAACAATTAAATCACCAAAAGAACGACAATATTAGAGCTTAATTACCTGTTTTCCATTGATTATATGAGTGTCTTCAATAACCTTATCCACCACCGACGGATCAGCATAAGTTATAAAGCCGAATCCCCTTGGTTGCCCGGTGTACCTATCTTTCATGATGACAGAATCGGTGATGTCACCGTACTTCCCAAAGTGCTTGTTAAACGTAGCTACAATTCATCACAAAAAAACACATCAATTTTAAAACCCAATTCGGCAAACCAAAACCCACATCAAAGATCAATCAAACCAATTAAAAACTCACCGTATGTCGTATCTTTGGCCAATCCACCGATGAAAATCTTCCTGCAAATTAAAAAAATGGCGTCTTTTAGTTCCGTGCCCAATTTCAAAAAAACATGTGATTCAAACATATCGAGTTAAAAAAAAAGCAAGCACAACTCAATGGAGAAAGAGACGAACCCGGGGCTGGCGCCGTCGCCGGAGTGAGGATTATCGGACCTGGGTTTAGATCCCATGGCGTGCAATCGAGTGTTTGACTGGTTAGAATTTAGATTTTTTCCGAGAAAGAGAAAACGAATAAGAGAGATAAATTCGATTCGGGGAAAAATTAAATTCGACGAGTTAGGGTTTTGAAGAAAACGTGAGTGGAGGAGAATATATAAAGCGATGGTGCGAAGATTCACATTATGACGATTTTGCCCACAAGAAGATTATTTTTTACATCTGACTCCTTCCAGGAAAAGCCCAACACCTATCGAATTGGCCCGTTAAATCAAATCAAGTATTTTTTGAGTGCTAGACTTAGGGAATTTCAATACCAACTCGAGCTAAAGATGAAATGAGTCAAGGTTGAGTAAGTGATAAAACTCAGTTTTACAAAGTGAGCTAATTTTGAATTAATTTGAATTGAATTTAAAATTAATATATTTTTTTAACTGAATTTGAGCTTCAGTTTGTGAATCTCAAATTCGACTATATTTAAATTAGGTGTTTTGATATAATTTTAGTTCAAATTAAATTCAAGATTTTTAACTCAAAATAAAACTATATGAAGAGAAAAGCAGAGAATGGTGTAAATTAAGTCAAGTTGCTCGTTACTTTGGGAGTTTGAGCTTTGTATTGATTGACCTAATGAGCTCACGATTTTATGACTTGATATAATTCATAAGTAAAAAATTAATGAACTTTTAAAAATTTTAAAATATTTTAATTATACATTTAAAACCTTATTTTATAATTTTAAATATATGAGAGAGTTAATGGATGTAAAAGGTTAAGAGATATAAAAATAATTTTAAAATCAGAGTTTATTCGAAATCTCAAGTTAGTGACTCATTTCTATCTCGAGTTTAAGCTTGAGTTAAAAAATCACAACACTATAAGTTTAAGAGTATTCTTAATCTTATCGAACTGAGTTCAAATTACGCATTCATGTGATTTCATTTTATTACACCTCTCACACAAATATAATCCGAAAACACAAAGTCTCAAGATTATTCCTTCTTAAGTCACTAACTTTCTATCTATAAGAGTACATAGTTTGGCTTATTTTTCTATGGTAGCTTTAAATTCTTCACCATTGAAACCCACATACATTTTCACAAACAATTTCCTCTTTGTTTCCTGAATCCTGACTTTCTATGTAACCAAACACCCCCCTTTAACCCATTGGTCTAAAGTCTAAACCTTTCACCACAAGACGAACACATTTTTTTTCTTTTTTAATTTTCAATGGCACAATCCTTCTACGTTTAAGCTTCTGTGTAAGCAACTCAAGCACTTTTTCACAAAATGTTTTCATTTTTTTCATTTGTTTTAATTTTATTTCCTCTTCCTTCTCTTTTCTTTCCTGAAGAAGGACCATGAGCAACAGGAGTAGCAGCCGGAGCAAGAGCGGTGGCGAGGAGGCGTTCAGGGTTACGATCCCGGCCGACATACGGCCTACCATACAGACCATACGGGAGACCACGGGGAGGCAACACAGCGATGAGGAGATCTACTCTGTTCTTGAGGATTGTTCAATGGATCCTAATGAGACTGCTCAAAAGCTTCTTTATTTAGGTATTTATGTGAAAATATTTGTGTTTTTTCATCAGGGTTTTACATCAATGTAGCTCCTTTATGTTGTTTTTATGGGAAAGTTGGATGTTTTGCGTCTGGGTTTTGTGCAAAAGTCTCTTTCAAAGGATATAGTGAGTGAGGTTTACATTGGCGTTTTATGCATTCTGTAACCGGGTATCGAGAAAAAGCTTCATTTTTTGGCTGTGTATATGTGTTTACAAACATGGGTTTGTGTGTGCATCGGGGTTTTACATGGATTTGAGTGAGTTTTACATTGGCTTTTGTGTGTTGGAGCTGTAAATTGGTGATTTTTACATCTGGACATCGAGCGAATTCTTTGATATTTAGCTGTGCGTGTTGGTTTAAAAAAAGGGGTTTGTGTATGCAGTAGGGTTTTACATGAGCATTAGTGAGTTTTGGGTTGGTGTTATACGTTAACTTGCGATGTGTTTGCAGCCGCATGTTGTGCAGAGGTTTCAATGTTGAGCTTGGTGTAGCAAATTGTTTATATTTTGAACTGGATCTGGTGCAGTAGCTTAGATATTTAGCTGTGTATATGTGTTTAAAAGAATTGGTATGTCTATGCATGACATTTTCCCTTTATGTGTTGATGTAAATTGGTTTTTATGGCTATTGGCTACTGGATGAGGTACAAATCTTCAATCTTTATCTGAGTATATGTATTTTTAAACATGTGTTTACATATGCATTAGGGTTTTACGTGGATATGAGTACCATTGCTGATTTATGTTTTGATCCCATAAATTGGGATTTTCTTGCAACCGAGTATTGTGCTAATTTTCTTCTCATAGTACCTGTACAGTGTGATATGAAAACTCTCATATTTCTTCTGCAGAATGCCTGCTGTGTGTATATTTATTTTTATTAATAAGACATTCACCCTCTTTTTTGCTTAGCAGATACATTTCATGAGGTAAAAAAGAAACGTGATCGGAAAAAGGAGGTAGACATTTTTTCTTTTTATTGCAGAATACCCACTGTATTTCTAACTTCCTTCTGAATCTGATACTTTCTGCTTTTATAGTTGCAAACCTATAATTGACTTCATTAAGTTATTTCAGTTATCCTCTGTATAGCATTGTTTCTTGTCTCATTGCATTTGGTAATTGTATATTGCAGGGACAAGGGGCTAGGGGTGGTCGGGGGAACTATTATTCTAAACATATCCAGTCTGGTAAATTTATACTTTATGAATCAAAGCTTGCACTCTTGAAGCTAAAACTACAATAATTGTAATTGCTTTGTACCCTTTCAAGAATGAAAACTGTGATGCTTGGTTTCAAGGTTTCATACATAATTCTGATCTTGGGCACATTATTTTTCCTGTGTGGGTGAGGTTTTGGTATAAGTTGCTTGCATCTATAACAATCCTAGTCCTCTCCCCCTTAACTATATGTTAGAATTACAATTTTCTTGAATGTCTAAAAATATATCTTGTGTAATTATTGTCTAGAAATTTATGCCTTACACATTGCTCCTGTCAGTTGCTAGCACTGGGATGAATGCAGCTCCAAGGAGGGAAAATGGATTCATAGAGAGAGGTTCAGTTTTGCGGAAAATGAAAAATAATGCAGTACATAATGTGACAAAGTAATTATGTAACCAAACTTCATTATTCTGTGTCTTTATCATTTAAAAGAATTATTTTCTACAATTCCTCCTGAGTAAAAAAGTTTATTTTTCTTTGGAATTTACTTTGTTTCAAATGATTTACAGAGCTTCCACTGTTGCTTCCAATGGCTCTTCAAGTCAATCCAATGGAATCTTGAGTCATGGACATGGCAATGAGTTGTCTGTGGATGGTGTGATTCCTGACAGGAAAGATAATACTACCATAGATGCAAAAAGGCCGGAGACTGCACCACTTCTACCTACTCCCACCTTTGCCTCCCTGATTAGAGCTCACCAAGAAAAGTCTTCATTGAGTTCTAATCACCTTCCTACCTCTGCC
This sequence comes from Mangifera indica, assembly GCF_011075055.1. Lineage (NCBI taxonomy): Eukaryota > Viridiplantae > Streptophyta > Magnoliopsida > Sapindales > Anacardiaceae > Mangifera > Mangifera indica. Next base: position 12,874,261 of record NC_058154.1, read on the forward strand.
GGTCAAGCATCTGCTGAATCCAACGTTATTAAGGAAAATACTGATGTTTCCTCTGATGTGGACTTGGAATCATCCAAGAGTGAAAAGACAGCCTCAAACACTTTAGATGCTATTCACAAAAAAAATGATGAAAGCCAATCAGAAGAAGTGGAAAAGAATCAGCTGTCTGAGCCTTTACAGTCTTCTTCCTTGTTAGCTCATGACACTTCTTCAGCTATCCATTCCTCTGATGATGATAACCAGGCACTGGTAGAGTCTGTTACAATTTCTGAAGGTATAGTTTCATTTTCTTCAAAAATGAATTATAAAATATATACAAAAAGAATAAAATTACGTTTCCTTTTCCTTCTTATCAAGGTTTTTTTTTTTTTGTTGAATTCTCTTTTGGGCCTCTGGTTTGATTTTAAGTCATTTTTCTGTCTCTGTGGTAGGGATGGCTACTGAGCCAGTTTGAGTTGACTAAATTTTCCATGTTCTGCATGATTCCTACAGGAGACTTTTTGTATTTTTTATATATGCTGTCTCTTTTTAATTGCGATAAATTAGGTGGTAAAAGTTGCCAATCACTAAAAGCTAAGAAATAGAAAAGAATATTCAAAGATTTTTGTAACTCTAAAATACCAGATGGGTTTACTTTTCCTTATTTAAGAGTGGCAAAGTTGTTCTTAGTGTGATCTAATTAGAAATACATATTTAAGTTATAAAGTTCTTATTTTCTTATGGTCTTTTTACTATCCATTGCATGATAGTTGAATTTTACCATCTTCGATTAGAAATACTTTTGTTTTTTCACTTTCCACTTTCATTCTCTGTTTGAGATCCATGACATGTTGTGTTATTCTGTTTGATTTTTGCTTCTAAAATTGGGATCTTTGTGTGGCTTATTCTTCTTTAACAGAAACTTCAGCGGTTACAACTATCACAGTTAAAGTCAATTCTCAGGTGCATCCTGAGTCAGTTCCTTCTGATGGTCAGCATGTTACTTTTCCTAGTCACTTCAAAGTCTCAGAAGCAGTGAAAAATGGGCTGACTTTTGGAAGCTTTGATATTTGTTTCGGATCCGTAGCAAAGGAGTTCAATTGCACTGTTGGTGAGATTAACTCTATGACTCCCGCTGAATCATCTTCTGCTACTGATGAAGCTTATGGGGAACCTTCTCCTAGGTTAGTCAACCTTTTACCATGTATCTGGGCTGATGTTGCTTTGAGTCTATTTTATTGTTTTTTGATAGTGCTAAATGACCGAAATTTGGTATCTAAATTCTCTAATAATGCTTTAAAAATTAGTAGTCATATTAACGCATTTTCGTCAAAAATTGGTTATATATAAACAGGTCTCATTTTAATTTTGTTCAAGCAAATATATCCTCCACTTATGAGAATAGTCTATGCTAACCAAATGCATTGTACAATATATATTTGATTGTTTGGAACTTTTGCAGTAGTCGAAGCTTATCCCCAGCTACTCAAGGGGAAACTCTTGATCATCCACAGTCGACTCTGTTTGTGGATAATGTGCCTTCAACAGCTGGCAATATCCCCAGTGGCACAGACTTGAAGCATGATGAGTTGAAGCAGGAGATGCCCTTGCTTCCAGAAGGCCAAGAGAAACCTCCTGTTCAAAGCGTTCCAAACTATGCTCTTGGTTTCATGTTCTCCTCTGCTGTGAGCCAACCTATACAAGTGGAAGGACCAGAGACTCAGGCACGTGATGTTTCTCTAATTTCAAACTTTGCTGTAAGGCCCTGTCCTATTTCTCTATGTGATGTTCATCCACTTTGTTTCTTACATCTACTTATTTGTACCTATTGATTGTTGCATTTATTCATTTTAAATTCTATTTTGTTATAGTTTATGCAAGTCCTATGATGGGATGGGAAAAGTGGAAATTGCCTTGTTGGGCATACTTTATAAATAGAAATGAAAAAGATATTTTGTTTTGATAATGCAATTTGTCAGCTGTGGCCAATGTTATAAACAACTAGAACTGTGGCATGATCATGTGGGTGCTGCATGGCATCATTTGATGAGAGACTTCATGAGAATAAATGGTAGCTATGTTTGGTTGTTTTCAAGAAGACCCAAAATTGGTGGCAAAGGATGAATTGAATTTGTATATCAATGCTGGGAATATCTATTGTTAATACGTGTATTTTGTGATATTTCTTTTATCAAAATATTTTTGGAGCAAAGCTTATATCTACATATCGTATGTAACAATAACTCAAGTATGGCTTCATTGATTTTCCTTGCTTTACATCTTCATGGTTTTTGAGTATAAAAATTATGTTGGTAGCCATAATTTTCCTCCTATTTTATAGAACTTGGAAGGCAATTCTGTAAATCATGTGCTTTGCTTATGGATGGGTGCTTCCAATTATACTGCTTTGTGAAACTAGTATGTGCTTCTGATACCTTTTTTATTTAATGTGTAGAATGGGGTTTCTGTGGCTCCTAGCTCAAGTCCAGCTCCGTCTGTGCAAAGCTCTGTTGTTGCTCCACAACCTGTTCATCTTTTCAGGCATCCTTATGCAGGCTTCCTCCCATTCGGTCACTACCTGCCGCCTTATTATATGCCACCAGTACATCAGTTCTTGAGCGCCAATGGGCTTCCGCAGCAGCCTTCTACTGGTAATGTATATTTATCTTCTGTGGCAGCTTCTGCTGCTGCCACTGCTCCTGGAGTCAAGTTTCCTCTTTCACAGTTCAAGCCAGGAAGCAATGCAGGAAACCCTGCTCATATGGGCATTGCAGCTGGTTATGGTTCATATGGCTCTTCTGTTGGTTTCAATCATATTACTGCTGCAGCCCCTGGAAAGTCTACCAATAATGAGGATCTTACGTCATCTCAATTGAAGGATGATCAAATCTACACAACAAGACCACTGGTTTGTTTTTGATCCACTTTATGCCACTTCTTTTGCTTGCATATTTTATTGCATTTCATCTAGATACTAGTAGACCTTGCTAGAAAATAATATAATATTATTTGATTCAGTTATAAGTCTTATCAATTTGTCATTGCAGAGTGAAGGTTCAGGTGTTTGGATACCTTCGGCAGGACATGATTTGTCCAACATGCAGATCAATCCTCTATACAATCTTGCCCTCCAGGGACAGCACATTGCCTTTGCCCCAGCACAAGCTGGTCATAATGCCTTTCCTGGAATTTATCAACCAGCACAGACATTAGCTGCCCCTTCAAATGTTAATCCGCTGCTGCAACAATCTCAAGCCATGGCTGCAGCTGTTGAAACTATGGCACTCCCATCTGGTGCGTATCAGCATTCGCAGGTTGCTCAGGTCAATTGGAATCCTAGTTACTGATCTAGCTAAACATCTCATGACGAAACTTGGTTGCCTTGAAGCTCTGGCCAGATTTTAGTGTAAATATATTATGCATCTTAGAAGTCCTCGATGGGAATACATGTTGCCGACCTTTGAAAGTTATGAATGTGACAGGTGCCATTATCGTTATTCATCTTGTTCTGAATTCATTTTCCCTGTGATTTCTCATCGGTAGTGAACTATTTGACTTTCTTTGCCTTTTCTGTTAGACTTATTAATACTGGAGATCTTATAGAAATTTAAGAGGTCAAAGGGAGGAGGTGGGATTTACTGAATTTTCCTATCTGTTGTCTCACCTGTACATTAAATTTTGATAATGAAGGATTTAAGTATACTGCTGTAATTGATATATGGGAATTGACATTTATATTTTATATTGAAATTGATGAATGCTGATCCCTTTTGTTGGTCATTTTCTTCAGTGAAACTAGTTATTAGATTCTTGGGTAGCTTACACTTAGGTTTTCATATTCAGAAAATCTCTATTACTGACTCCAAACTGGTTCCGGTTATTGAATACCAAAGCCTCTGAAAGTATATCATGTATAATGTTTCTGGATTGAATTTCACGAGCTTATGAGTTAAAGAGATGCTGATATACATTCAGACATGCCAATACGGTTCAAGCAAGAGGGGAATGTGGTAGGATCTCAAAACTCTCAAGCAAACTGTATGAAGGATTCACAAAAATTATGAGAACAGGCGCTTTGCCTGATTATAACATGCTTGCAGAGCTTCTCTGCTTACAAGGAACTTAATCAACAACTGGATGTCAATCCCGTCTTCACTTCCTTAAACAGGTAACTTACTTTATTATTAGTTCTGAAATTGTTATATCAGTAGTTTCCTGTACGGCTGGCTGCCATATCAGTAGCTTTCTTGCCTTATTCAACAGTTGCCTTCTGCCGTATCTTCTCTTCTTGCCTTACCTAATTTTCATTGCTTTATCCTGTGATATGTTGCTATAATTGGGGCCTAAGAGGATGGTGGGAATGATGTTACACAAGAAGCAAATAATACATTTGTCTTTGTATAGAACCAAATTTCCGAAACAAAATTCCTGTGAACATAAAATGCTTTGTATATCAAGAGCTTTCCCAGCTCTAAAATCAAGCGAGAGTTGTGGCAATGGTGATGGCTGTGTTTGACTGGATTCCATCTTCAGTATTGGATTTTGGTTTTGGTAGAGCTACATTTTCCTTTGGAAGCTGCTTGTTTGAACTTTTCTGGGACTCTGTCAAGCTAAGCGATGTGTAAACTCCCATTCCACACACAGCTGTTAGAGCTCCACAAATGCTCACAAAGCCAGAATCTGAGTTGAGCAGAAAGTAGCCTCCAAGCATAATCACACAGGTTTTGAATTGCCCTAAAACGACATGAGATATTGCAGAAGTTGCCCTGTACCCATACAATAATGTACTCCATCAGCATAAAGTTTTCAATGGAGAGATTCAAACTTTTTTTTTTTTTTTAAACTGGATTGAACTTTTAGATTTTTTTATAGAAAAACTAAACTTTCATACTTTCCTATTGAATGAGTGAAACTTTCAACCTTAAATAAAAGGGATTAGACTTTCAATATTTTTCTATTGAAATTACCAAACAAACATATTTAAAATTCTTTGTTTTGTTTTGTTTTTAAAACAAAGTTACTAGTTTGATGTTTTTAATTAGAAATAGTTAATGTTTAGTCTTGACAATAGAAAAATCTGAAAGTTTGATCATTTTAATAATAAAATTTGAAAGTTCGATCACTTTAATAAAAAAATAAAATTTGATCCTTTCAATAGAACAAATGTGATACAATGGTATCTCCAGATGTTGTTGCAATAGCAGATACTGGTAAACTGATGTTAAAGGAATGGAGTCTCACCCAAGTGCCAAAGCACCAGACCATTGTAGGAGAAAACCAAGGAGAGCTGATATTAGAATTGCAGAAGAGTTATTAAGATCCCACTTAAATGACAATACTCCTGGAGGATCCAACCATGGCATCAGAGCCAGTAAGAAGAAAACTGTGACGGGAGTTGTTTTCCACATTAATCTGCAATGAGAAGTTGTTTATGCATGGAGGGAGAGATTCCAACTACTAATCAGTGCCTGCGAAAAACGCATAAGATTGTGATTTACTTACGCGAGGGCAGTCCAGTTAGCATCCTTCTGCAGCTTAGACCACAGAATTTTATTCACAGCACTTGGGATAATCCATGCTATTGAAATACATGCACCAAAGAGATTGAACTCTAAATCTGTTACAGTTGCCACTGCAACACCTGCTGAGACAACAAATAGAGCCAGAATCTGTGGAATTTCAAGAACATTGTTAGAAATAGCTGAAAAGTGATTGAATCTATAAGCTATAGATTGAAGCAGCTGACCATCTGATAGGAAATGGCTTTGTGAAACAGGATGAACTCAAACACAACAATAGTGGGAGTGACTGCAATTTTAGCCATCTGGTAGAAGCCAATACTGCCGAAACATTTATTGTGAGTAAACTTTTAGTATGAAAACTGGGAAGTTGTTGTTTAACAGATTAAAATTGTAGCATCTTTGGCAAATTTCACATCAACAATGCATAGAAGAGATGCTGGGTATGTATGGTCATAAGGGCACTCCCACAATACTTGGAGATCTTAAGATAAAATAGGTTAAATAGTGCTCCTAGTTTGTCAAAACATGTTTTGAGTTGAAATGCTGAAAGCAAAATTATGCTAGACTTTGAATCTAAATTGGACAATATCTAGACAATGGAATGAACTATTAGAATATGATGGTAGAGCAAAGGGATGAATGTAACACCTCTGAACAATAATATTGGGTATTGGATTACAAAACTCAAAAACAAAATATTGTATTTAAAATGGATAATATATTAACAATAATTCAGACTATTGGATAAGAATGTTACAAGAATCATGAACTGAAACAAACCTGTTATGTTGTAGGCTTGTATTCGCGAGGCCAGTGGCGAAAGACATGACAACACCAAGAGTAAATAGAGATGAGAAAGGAGTAGTCTTGGAGGCAGGGAAGACTGGAAGCAATGAAAAGGCCTTGAAAATGGCAAGAAGTACCCATGCAACTGTGTAGTGAATTAAGGTAAGAAAGATTGGGAAGTTAAACCCAATTTTCCCCATAACCTGAAACCAGAAACATAACTGAGTTTAAGTGAATTCACCTATATATGAAAGGCTAAAATTTGAAGCCCATTTGAAGACTAGTCAAGCTGCAGAATTTAGAGAAGAAACCTTACGAATTTGTTTGTCAAAATGATTCCAACAGAAACCAGGAAATTAAAGCTCATTGCGACAACTGGTCCACAAAACCTTTCCTGTTGGCGCTTGGCTCCTTCTGCAGATTGAAGATCATTGTATATAGCACCTCTGAGTTCTTCTAATGCTCGACCTGATCACTCAAAAACCGAAAAATCAACGAACACATTCAACAGCAGAAGAAATGACAAACCATTATCGGTCAGCAGGAAAACTTGCTTCATCATTATTAGTCTCAGTATGCAAAATGGTTTTGAGTCTTTCTGAATCTATTGAACTAAATCTTACAGATTTTAACCATTGATCTGAAATTGTACACTTGAAAAACCCAGAAAATCAAGAACATGGCATCTCAAATGAAAGCATAATCTGAAATGAGAAAAGAAGATGGAAACAGCCCAGAAAACTCAGAACATTGACATTGAAGAACAAGCATTTCAGTTAAATAAAAATGAAGCTTTTGAGGCTTCTGAGTTTCTTTGCAAAAGGAAAAACCTGCTTCTCCTGCATCACTGTCCTTGCGTTTAAGAAACCTTCTGCCATGTTTCCCCAACAAAGCTTCAATCCACTCCATTACCAACCAAACAAAAACTTATTTTGGCTTCACATATTACTGAAAACACATACTTTCATGAACAAAGCCAATAACACTATATATGTATATATAAAAAAAAAAAAAAAAAGAAAGGGAGAAAACTTAGATGATAGTACATTAACTTTGGATTATATTAAAGATTATGCGACAGGTTATGGAGATAAATATGAAAAAGAGAGTCAAGTTAATTGATTAATAAGTCGAATGAATAAAATAATGATGTGGTGTTGGCCGTATGATATCTTTTTTCTCAAACAAATAATAATAAAAAATAATAAACAATTTTAATTATCATATCATCATTCTAAAAAATATCATAAACATCTTTTAAACTTTTAAAATTTCTTACATATATATATATCTTTATCACGTCTTAACTTCTCTTAAAAAAAGTATAAAGATAATATGTATTATTTACACTTATTGTAGTATGTTAATATATATATATATATATATATATATATATATATATATATATATATATATATATATTACTTTCTATTTGTTTCATATTTTCACATGTATTTTTCAGATTTAAAGCTTAGGATTTAAGATTGAAGATTTTGGATTCAATGAGTAAAGAGGATTCTCTTATGAGCCAGAAAACAATGAGTTGGAATGGCAAATGTCTTGATTAATGGGTTTGGAAGTACCTTTAGGAAGTATTTTTTTTTTTTTTTTCTAATTTATTGCATGGATTCCTGAGCGGAGAAGTTAAGGAAAAATCATGGATCGTTATCTGAAACAGTCAACACTATCATGTGATACTGTTACCGTTAACTGCTCTTGTGAATCGTAGGTGACAGTTATGCCATCTCCCTCTGCTTGTATCCACCTTTGTAAGATTTATTAGTGTCCAACCATGATTCTTATAATCCAAATCAATATAATACAGAAGAATATAATTAATACATATATATATATATATATATATATATATATATATATATATATATATATATATAAAATGATAATACGATATAATATATATTATTAATATAAATTAATAAATCTTTCTAAAAAATAATAATAATATTGTGTCTAAAAATTTTGAGAGTATCAATGGGTGCTTGTATTATTAATTTTTTATTAATTTGTTATTATTTATTTTAATAGATATTTTATAATATGATACAATATACGGTAATAAAAGAAAATTAAATAACATTTTATATATAAACAAAATGAATACTATCGGATATGAATAGGTAACGTGTTATTGTATGAGTAAGTAATGTAATTATCAAATTATTTCTAATTTATGATTATAACAAATCAAACACCCGTCCTTGAGCACATAAAATATTATTTATGTATTATTAAAGATAATATATTAATTTGATTATAAAATTGTAAAGATCATTAGTGAATTTTAAAATTGATTTCACACCTATTCAATTTCACAATGGCTACCCCACAAAAGTCCCATTAGGTAGACCTAATTTTATTTGATTGCTTATTAAACTAAGTATATTAGTGATTTATTTTTTGGGTTTCAATCCGTCATTTGTTTGGTCATTTTCAGTTTAATATAGGGGATTGTTATTGGGAGTAAACTCTAAAAGTTAATTATTGATATTAGAGATTTTAAAGTCATACAAACTCTACAAAAAAAATTACATTATTAACACATGTATAAACCTCACACGAGCCACATCAAAAGTTGTCACCATGTGTGTCGCACAATTACAAATATAGAATTAGTCACCATATGTAATTATATAAACTCTACAGTAGAAATTATCACCATTAATGTTGGAGATTGCAATTGCAAAAGTCGTCTTCACCTATAATTATATAAATCTCACACCAAAAATCATTACCACCTTTGTTGCATGATTGCAACTAGAAAACTTATATAAATCTCATGGTAGAAGTGGATACCGCTCACATCATATGACTGCAATGGAAAAGGTTATGGTGACTTTCATACTATACGTTACGAATTTTAGGATAACTACATCGAAAAAAATTAGATATTGAAATTAGAGAATCTAAACCTATATAATTTGTATATGAGAAACTCATATTTTTCAATATAGGATTTAAATTTCATATTTTATAGTTTGGACAGTAGCAAGGATTAATGTCTAAAGAAATGCCTTATTCAAGGTGTTTTCAGCCTTTACCCTAAATCTATTTCTGAATTCTTGTGGGTTGGGGCCCTTGAGATGGGTGGCTTCTGAAATAAGATAGTATTTGCTTAACCAATAATTGGGTAAAAGGTCACATTGTATCTTTCTGGAAGTGATATATCTTCTCCATTGAAGACTCCTCAAAAGCATCACTAGAACAACTTATATACGTTACCCCTTTGTTTCTCTTTTAATCGCTTTCTCAATATTGACTGTGCCTACCAACAACAACCAGGCCTTTTCAGTGGTTTGGAAACTACGCATCTTTATTTTATGAAATGGTTGTTAACTTCATCACGTACCAGAAATTTGGACCCATGAAAACCATCGTGTTAACAACTATGTGTGCATTTTGATATTAAGGTACCTGAACAAGAGGTAATTTAAGTTTGGTTTGAATCTCAGTTAATTTGAGATTGAGTTCGATTCACCCAATTGACAATAAATTCACTAAAGAAGTCATAAGAGAAGAAGCAGAAGAAGAAGAAATCTGAACGCATGAAAACCATTGTGTTAACTACTGCGCGTGCATTGTGACATAGGGGGATCCATTTGTAAACTGATGTTGACTCCATGGTTTGGAATTGTTAAAGAAAATTGCCTCGTCAACATGTTAACATACATAAATGCTCATTAAGGGTGGATTTAAATAGAAACCCTGATGTAGTTGTGGGCATAAACGTAACTATTTTATGTGACTGATTTTGATTTCCAGTTTCAGAGTCTTTGCAGACTTAAGTGTCGACTTGTTTCACTTTGTGGTACAGATATTAGCCAGGAAATGGCTTCAAAGAAAGGTTCTCCGAACAGAATTCTCGGTGGGTTGTGGTGGCAAATCTTTGGTTGCCATAAGTACAAGCTTTGGAGTGGTAACTACTGTGGCAGTTCTGGTTTACCTCATCCCAAGCTCATAGCTTGGTCATGTCTTCTCACACTGGTTCTGCTAGTAATGCATATCTGTAAGATCTTGGAGCTCTTACTTCCATCATTAATTTTTTCACGATCTTCGAGCAGACACTTTTCACTCAATGCCACCTCCCTCACAGGTTCCAAAAGATAACGAGGAAAATCATGTGATGCTTCCATGGTTGTAATGCCAGCTCGCAACAGTGCTCCGGATGGCGCAACACAAGGATTAATATTTGGTTGCTTATACATTGGCTGATGGGCCCATAATGAATTTTTCTAAAGGCCAAAGGACTATTTCCCACCCAAGGTATACTTTTTCTTCATATTCTCACCCGTTAACTTTGAAAAACCTATTTACCTATTCATGAGCTGTTAAAAAAAATAGATTCAAGGGAAAAATTATCATTTTATCTGTAATATTAAAAATAAATTAAAATTTAATCCTCTTTTCCCTCCCTAACCCCCTAAAACTAACCATTTCCCCCTAGGCCAAGTTTTGAAAAATAGCATTCCCCCCTTAGGGTTTAGTTTTCAATCCCCGATCCCAAATCCGACGCCATTGCCAACGACGAAGCCTTCTCGACGCACCACCATACTCCGACGACCTCTATTCTCTCCTCTAAAACGCTGATCAGCCCAAATCTGATGTCATCTTCACTTGGAAAGTTGAAGAGCTTCGTCGGTCGATCGACATTCTAGAGCTAGGCTGATCAATATTCCAGAGGAGAGAAGAGAGGCTGTCGGAGCATGGTGGTGCATCGGAAAGGCTTCGTCGTAGGCGATGGTGTCTGATTTGACGTCGGAAATTGAAAACTAAACCCTAAGGGGGGGAATACGATTTTTCAAAACTTGATCTAGAGAAAAATTGTTAGTTTTTAAGGGTTAGAGGAGGAAAAAAATATAAAATTTTAAGAGGTTAGGGCTCCGTTAAATATAACTACTCATAGATAGGTATTTGATATTTTTAAAATTAAAAAAGGAAAACTTGAGAATGTAACATACTTGGGTGGGAAATAGTGCTTTGGCCTTTTCTAAAAGAATAGGTGAAACTCCAGCATTGGGCCGGTTGTCTGTCCCCACAAAATCCCCCCTTTCACATCTACCACTGGCAATGTCAAAACGAGGACTAGTATAAAAGCCCAAGAACAGTCCAAAACTAGTCAACCGAATGAAGGCCATAACGAATTTTCAACACAACAGATTCAATAAAGCTTAAATAAACTCAACACAATCAATTATAAAAACCCAACAACAGCAAATCATCTACACAACCAATTAAATAAGCCTAACCTAACTCATTGACAACCAATTATTTTTATCCTTGGCCCGACATAATAAAGAGCATGGCCGAAAGGAAAGAATTTAGCCCAGGAAAAGAGAGTATTCAATGACTAGAAAATATGAGAACACCGTAAAAAAGGGAGAACTGACGAGAAGAAATCCATCAAAGCCAGTGTTTATGGTTAAAAAAACAGAGAAGCCGAGAAGAGAATCTTCTTTTGTGTGGGGTGAAAATTAAGTTCTCAAAACTAAAGGGTGGCAAGAGCAACAGAAAAAGTATGAAAATGGTAATTTTAGGGGTGAAATAAAGTGTTTCTAAACTAACGGTGTGCAATGATAAGTTTATAACATGTGAACATGAACAAATTATATATTTTTATTAGTTAAAAAAATCGTATATTTTTTATATCTAAATGTAAATAATAGGAAAACAGAAAACTATATGTAATAGGAAGAAAATAGATTTTCTTCATGGGGGTCAAATATTTTTCCTATATTTTAACAATGGTGATAAATAGGCCGATCTAGTTGCTTTATTTTATCCCCACAAACTGAAGGCTCTGATTCATTCACTTGGATTCACCATTCAGACAGACCAAACCTAAATTTAATCAAAATGTTTGCTGACACAACATACATTTGATATCCACTTCTTGTCTCAGCACCTAGCTCATCTAACTCATCATCTGTCAGTTCCCACTTTGGGCTGTGTTGTGTTGTGCTCTGTCGTGTTCTGTGTATGTTGTATTAAAAAAGAACCAAAATTTCAATCTGTTTTGACTCGTGTTAGCTGGGGATTGGTCAAGAAAACTTTTCTCAAAAAAATCAAAACAAGGTGAAAAAAAGTAAAGAACACTGTTTCTATCTGAAAACCCAAGCTTTGTTGTAAAGATCCAAGCTTTTCTGTTTTTTTGGTATGGCGTTAGTGCCATATTCAGGGGACCCCCCCCATGGGAAATCGAGTTCTGCAAATCTTCCTTGGCAGGACATGTTTAGAACAGCCTCATTTCGCAAGCCTTCAGCAGACCCTCCGTTCGACGCTACTCCACCTGAACCCGACGCTCCGCCACCTGAACCACACGCGCCGCCTGCACCACATCCGCAGAAGGGAAACTCCACTGACCCAGATCATAAAAACAGATTATCTGGTGATCCTCAGGTGAGACTCGGTCTATACATAGCCATGGCTCATGCTGGTCTTGCTTTCACTATTTTTATGCTATACTTTATATGCAAGCTATTGCAAGAGTATCTTAGGCCAATTCAGTGGGCCATATTGTGTTCGATTCCACTGAGAGGTATTCAACAAGCCCTTGTTGCATTTTGGAGTGAGCCATTGAAACTTGGCCTTACTGAGACTGTGCTTGCTATTCCTCTTACTATGTTTAAGGTATTCATTGGTACCCTTGTGGATATTAAGGATGTCTGCTTAAGGGTTTTTCATAAAGCATCAAAAAGTAATCGATCTAGGCATAATCAAAGTGGATTTTCGAATTTACTTAGGTGGCTAGTGTCTTTTGGAGTGTTTGTGATTGCTTATGAGTGGATTGGTGGTTTTGGATCATTGGTGATACTTGGTTTAGGGTTTGTGTTTAGTACTAGAAATGTTGATTCAACAATGTCTGTTGTTTCATCATTTAGGCTTAAAAGTTTTAGGCGAAGTCCAATTAGCGCATTTTTCACGCAAGGCATATTGAAGAGGTTGGAAACCATTGCAGCAATTGGGTTGATTGTTGGTATGATTGTAGTGTTCTTGTGTGGGATGATATTTTTCTCTTATAAGATTGGTGTTGAAGGAAAAGATGCTGTGATTTCAATCAAATCACATGTTGAGGAGAGTAATTATGCCGAGAGAATGGGTATTAAACAGTGGATGAAGGAGAATGACGTGCCTGGAATTGTGGATAGATACACTACAGCAGTTTATGAGACCGTCTCTGAGCAGGTAGATAACTTGGCAATGCAGTACAACTTGACTGAATTTGTTACGGGGATCAAGCATTTTATAATAGCACCGTCTGGTAATTCTTCAGGGCAATCAACAGCTTTGATGAGCCCCTCGCCATATACTGAGAAACTTGAGAGTTTAAGAAAGAGGGTTACCAATCGAGAATGGAGACAAATTTATAAAGAACTTACTGCTATTATTCGAGAATTGACAATCTCCAGAGTGGATCTAGTTGAGAAGGCAAAAGTTTTTGCAGCTCAAGGAGTGAATGTGTCACAACGTTTATTTGCTAGTAGTGCATCAGTGTTAGGTGGCAGTGCGAGGCTTATGCTCTCCATTGGATATTCTTTGATATCTGGAGCTGCAGAGGTTTTCAATTTCGTGTCTCAGTTGATGATATTCTTTTGGGTTCTGTATTATCTTATCACATCAAACTCTGGGGGAGTAACAGAACATGTAATGTGTATGCTTCCGATTTCTCAGTCTGCAAGGGCCAGATGTGTTGAAGTTATTGATAAGGCTGTTTCCAGTGTTCTTTTGGCCACAGCTGAAATTGCATTTTTTCAGGGATGTCTGACATGGCTATTGTTTAGACTGTACAAAATACACTTCTTGTATGTGTCAACCGTCCTTGCTATCATCAGCCCACTTCTCCCAATCTTTCCATCGTGGTTTGCAACGATACCAGCCGCCATCCAGCTCCTGCTTGAACGTAGATATATACTAGCCATCATCTTGTCTGTTATTCATCTTTTGCTCATGGATTATGGAGCATCTGAAATTCAGGAGGATATACCCGGTTATAGTGAATACCTCACAGGACTCAGCATAATCGGTGGAATGACAGTGTTCTCATCCGCCTTGGAGGTAATTGATACATATGCAACTTGCTTTTCAAATATGCGACTTATTTCTGTTTTAACGATTGCAATGATTCACATTTTTATAAAGCATCCTTGTTAGGTATTTCTATATTAGGTATTTCTAATCAGTTTATGTGGAACTATTGACGAATCGCTTTATCAGAAATGTTAACACTGCTGATTGTTAGATTTACTTGTCTTCTCTAACCTTCTGCAGGGAGCAATTATGGGGCCACTGATAACGACAGTTGTGATTGCGCTGAAGGACTTGTATGTTGAATTTGTTCTAGAAGAGCCAGAGTGATTAGGAGAGTGCAGATTGAGCCTCTGCTATTGCCTGCCTTTCATTCATATTTATATGCAACCATGAGGAGATCTTGTGTACATTAGTTAGAGCTGCTTGAATGAAGTTGCAGAAATGGTTGGCAATACATTTTCCTCAGCATGTCGTGCTTTATCAAGAGTAGTTCATATTTATAGCCAGCACTAGAGTATGGCTTCTTTTTTCCCCATTTTAAAGATATTTGAGGAATAGACTGAATGTGAGAAATGTGTTCAGATTCAAAATTGTTTATTAGATTTGTAAGAAGTTTTCAAAGTCCTATGTTTGGAACATATGGTTTGTGATTCTTTCATGTATATGTGTGTTTACGTGTTTCAATTTGAGGCAGCACTGGGAAAGAACTATTGCTTGCACGCCTGAACTTGTTTAGGGTCAGATCATTGATACATTGCAACTACAGATAGATTTAAGTCGAGTCAAATCTGAACAAAAGTCAATTTGAATTGAATTCAAATCCAAAGTAACCAGCTCAAGAACAAGTTTGACTTATGTGAATTGCCCACGTCAGTGCAGCAAGAGGGTTTGAGCCGAACTAAACAGTGTTTTGAACTTGAACAGTTGGGATCGAATCCACCTCTAATTGCAGTTGTAAAACTGATATACATAAATAAGCTGCCTCTTGGAACTTAAGATTTCAGAAAAGGAATATAATTCACCAAGCTATCAGGAAAGAGAAGGCACCATTGTGAACTGAAAACTACCTCCAGAAATCAAAGTAGTCCTCAATTATCCAGACTAAGGCAATTCAACTCTTTCCACCTTCATACAGACTCTTAATACAAGTTGACTCTCAAAATCCGACCCAGCACAATCAACAATTAAAATTACAAAGAAACGATTTCAAATCATTTTCCCAAGATTTTACTTCAGTAGTGAAGTTACTTCATGTATTTTTGTAAGAATTTCCTATGGAAGTCATTTCTGATAGTGTCATTGATGAAGCGTTTTGGAGTCTTGGTTTCACCACGAGCTTGGTTCTTGAAGACAACATCATCATCCCACCTGAAGCATCAAGAGCATATAAGAGGATGGAACACTAAACGCATTAAAGATTCCGTACTTCATTAAAGAACCAGCACAAATATAGATCTATGCAGCTACTAACCTTCTTTTAACATTAAATGAAGTTGGATTATTCAGCAATGGATTTCCGCGAAGAAGCTCTGCTTCCTTAGTTTTAGCCTCTTCTTCCCACTGTTGTTTTTCCTGCAGAAGCATTAAGTGAATTCATCATTATTAGTTAAATTCAAGGCATAAATTATACGAATGTTTACATTCATTTTAAGGCTACATGTATGGCCTTCAACAGCCAAAGTCAGAACACTTGTAGATCTTTGAAATGCTCACAATGAAAGAATAATATATATCTCACCTTTCGGAGTTTCTCTTCTGCCCTTTCCTTCTTAATTTGTTCAAGCTCAGCCAAAAGAGCTTCAGTGTCATCATCGTCATCATCATTGTCATCACTAGCATTAAAAATAACATGAACATTTAGTAATAAACGACATATTGTTCGTTTCAGAGATCCATCAATCAATAAACAGGTACAACAATAAGAACAGTTCAGTTTAGTGCCAGCACAGTTAAAAAAAGAAAGATGAAGAGAGAAATATCGAATGAGAGAAACCTGTCATCATCAGTTTTTACTTCCACATCAGAGTCATCAGCATCTACATTGCGTGGAATCAGACGGTCTTCAGTTTCCCTCTTACTCCCTACAGTCAACAAAGATAGTCAGTGAAGCACTTATAACAATCCATTCATTTGAAGAAATCAGATATGTAGGTCTATTCACCTTCCAACAGAAGATGGTTACTCTTCCTGCGATCTCTGTCATCTGCAACAATGAGCAAATTGATTAATTAACAATATATAATTAGCAAAGTGCAAAGAAATGGAAGTACAGACAGAAACAAAAAATTGACTGACAACAAAAAGTTGGCAAAATAATCAAGGTTTTCAAAGCAATGTTACCCGCATATGACTTGTCCTTAGATGAGAAATGCCTCCGCTCACGCTCTTCTAGCTCATATCGGAGGTTCCTCTTCTGCAATTCATCCTGAGTGTCTTGACCTTCTTTCCTGAAAAAGCACATAACAATCAAAAAAAAAAAAAAATCACAATCTGAACATCGCCATCAAACAAATATATAAAATTATCAATTCCTTACATCCATAAATGAACAAGTGTTTCAACTATTCACTTGATTAATGTCATCTGTAACACAATTATGGCAAAGAAAAATATTTCTAAATACACCAGAAGTATTCCCAAAGTTCGTTTCAACATATTATACCATATTCTCTGAAAACATCGTCAACCCCCCAACCAAAATTCTATATTTATCTCCTAAGAATTTTGTTTAGAAAACTATACTATTGCCATGCATTAACAAACTAGGTAAACATCCTCTAAAACAAGTAAATTACTACAATCTATAAAACTGAAGAAAAACAATAAGAAGCCTGAAACACCGACCTCGACTGTTTAAGCAATAACTTGTCTTTAAATCATAATCAATAATCATAGGCTGTGCTGAACGGGAACATTATGATTTTCTCTTTCAAAAAAAATAAAATAAAATCAATACATCATGTTATTGCTAATTACTCACCTAGGCTTTAGGTTTGTATGAGCTGCAAGGTCCCTGGAAGAATATTTCTGAGACGGCCCGAAAATCCGAGTACCACCTTGTTCGTTGCCTCCTTTAGCCGGTGCCCACGTCGGTCGAGCTGCGGTTGTCATGTCGTTTCGATTTCAATAGCTAGATTACTCTGCGGAACCCAAACAAACGCACAAAATTCGCTTTTTTAAGTAACAAAATCAACAGAATCAAGAGATATTATACGTTTCTAATTGATTTTAAACGAAAACACAGAAAGGAGATAGTGTTTTTACCTGTAATTTAATTGTTCTCGTCCGCTATCGAGGTCGCGTAGGAAAGAAAGGAGGATTGAATTTTGCTTATAAGAGGAACCGGAGTCGGTGAATGATTCGGACCCCACTTATCGGGTCATGGGGCTTGGGGTTGTTTGTGTTGGATTGGGCCTAATTAGTTAAGATTAGACCAACAAACAATCATTTGAATTTATGGGCCGGGCTGGGCCTTGTCATGAAATTATTAAGTTATAAATTTTACTTTTGAGTTCAAATCAAATCGAGGATTAGCTGGCTTCAGCTTGCATTAAATCTGTAATATTCAATTCAAATTCACTTGAGTTAGTAAATGGTATCATCGAAAGGTTGCTTAGGGATGAACAATATCGTTGAAGAGATGAAGAGATAGAAAAATACTAAATACTCATATCAATCAATTATATATTATTACGTCATTTTGTATAGATAAGATAGTAAAAAATATTTATACATTTTATTTTATTCAATTTTGATGACGATTTCAACAAAATTAAGATAAATGTCAAATGAGTAATTTGTATACTAAAAATGATATGACATCATATGATTGGATAATTATCTAATCACATGATAATATGTCATTGTCAGTACATAAATTAGTACTTATTAGTAGACATAATTTTACTAAATTAAAAATTATCTAATCATATAATGATATATCAATATTTATACTATTGTTTGCACACATTATCAGTGCATAGTATAATATTTATTTCAATTTCTCAAATTTTGAAAAATTAAAAAAGAATGGTTAGTGCCTAATCGTATTATTGCACCTTGTGGGTTTAATTCAAGTTAAATTGCAATCAGAAAAATGTGTAATTTAGTTAGAATTGAATCATAGGGGAAGAGATTTAGCAAAATAACACCTTAGTACAATTTCAATCATCGAATGACACATTTTCTAGTATGATTATGATTGAATTACATCAAATCATCGGTAAAGACTCTTAAGGTGAAAATAAAACTTACAAAAAAATGTTGGGGATAATTTGATAATTTTACTTGTATGATACTCCTTTTTCCATCAAAATTGTTTCATTTTAGGTAAATTTTGTAATTTAAGATTTTAAGAGATGAGATTTATGATTTCCGCAAACATTGGGTGTGACATAGAATCTACTATGCCATAATATGTTTCAACTTCATTTACTCATTTTCTCCTTGTACAGAAGGTCAATTGTGATTATTAAACTCAAAACAAATAGTTATGGCCAGAGCTCAAGCTTGGTGTAAAAAATTGTCTAGTTCAAGTCCTAAGCCATGGGGGTTCAACTTAAACTTGAATGAGGAAAAAAAAAAAAACTTTAAAAAATCTTACACTAATCAAGCAGATTAAAACTCAACAAATCATACTAAATTTGAGTTTGACTTTTTAAAAGCTCGTTGAATTTAAGCAAACCTAATTTCGAGCTTGACTTGAACCTAAACTATAGGTATAAACACAAGCATAAATGTCAGAATGTAGCCTTACTCAATAAATTATTAAGAGATAATTTTAGCGTAATTGGTATCACATAAGAGCCATTTGAATTTGATTATTAAACCTTGATTTGGTAAACGCATCAAGCCATTTCAATGTTGGTAATGTTACTTCGATGAAACAATAAATAAGTATTTCTTTTTAATATGTAACGTAAATGTATAAACACAGACGTAATATATAAACATATAAGAAAACCATATATGATAGTTCTGACTATCATATCTTGCCACATATAACGTTTTTTCATTCAAACAATTAAATTTATCTAAATGTTACATTAACAGTTACTCTATTTAAACCATTATATTATTTTAAACATGAAAACGGTTATCATTCCATTTAAACTATTAAAATTATCTAATCAGTGATGAATGTAGAAATTTTTGTCAGAGATATCAAATTAAATCACTAAAGCATGTCTATGCATCTTTGACCCTAGATTAGCTTCGACTTGAGTGTGTTGAAGTATCATGCGTATATATTGTGTGTATGAATATAAAAGACAAAAATTATATGGTTACATTTAACAACTCATTAAATCGAGGAAAATTTGTTACATATCATTATGGATTGTTTGGTTTTACCATGTATAACGTGTTTCCTTGAGAATCGATAAGTTAATCTATGCGTGATGGTTACTTTATCTAAAATATTATAATAATTTAAACGTATGCATGTTGATCACTTTATCTAAAACATTATAATAATTTAAACGTATGCGTGATGGTCACTCAATCTAAAATATTATAATAATTTAAACGTAGGAGGGATTACATTAGATTATTATGAACATCGTCAACAATCGTTATCCCATTCTAACCGTTAGATTCGATATGAACCGGTTTGATTAATTTAATCTATTCAAGCCAAGTAATGTTACCTTAAAGGGCTCCACTAGATTCTATTTGGTTTGTCATGGCAGGGGGGAATATAGCTTGCCCACCCACAATGAGAAGTTAAATACAAATCAGCCCTTGGAACTCTGAAGCAAGAATACAGTTGAACAGAACAATTTAGGCAGGAACAGCAGAGTGACAACTCACTGACTGTACAGGACTCTTCCTATAAGTAAGGCAAAAAACTAAACAATACTTCACAGCCACTCTTTCTTTAACACAACTCAACTCATTTCAGCAGCAAGATGAGTGATTTGAAGTCCAAATTCTTGGAGGTTTACCGTCTCTTGAAAGAGGAGGTCCTCAATGACTCAGCCTTTGAATTTACAGACGTTTCTCGCCAATGGGTTGAACGTGTAAGCCCCATTCAAGTTTTCTCCTGGTTTTCTTTTTTGTGGTTGTTGTTGTAATGAGTGTTTTTGGCTCAATGGGATTGGTTTGGGGGGGTTGGTTGTGGTAGTTGTTTGATTTGTTTTAGCTGGTCAGATATTGGTTTTAATGGTTGTTCAATAATCATTGGATTTTTATTTTCCCAAATTACTTAGTGCTTAGGATAGGAAAGATTTGATTTTTGGTAATCTCTTATGATGGAATTTTATGATTTATTTTCCCTTTTGAGAACCCTGGATTTGGATATATTTTAGCTTGATTTGCATCTTTTGACAAGTGCCTGGGTTATAATTCATTCAAAATCTGGCCTTGAAGTTACAGATCTGATGAAATGAGAAATGTTGATGTTGAAGCTTCAGTATTTTGCTTAAGGTAAACTTCGGTCTAGATTTGGTTCAATGATATAGATTTGTATTGTAAAAAGTTGACTAAAAACTTTTGGTATATTTCATGAAGTGGAATTCAATACATAGAACAGTGGAAGTTAATTAAAAAAAAATGATAGAAATGAGCTGAAAGTTTTTGCTGTTTTCCAGTTAGTCAAAGTAAATTGTGGCTGGAAGGTAAGAAGGATTTTTTTTTTTTCTTTTGGATTGTGAGTTGGGGAGATAAAACACCACTATTGCGTTTAAGATTATTGCAAAAAATCATAATGTTAGTTGTTAGTTGAGAAGGCAACAAGGAGGAAAGTGATTGATTGATTGAACTGTCCAAATGGCATTGGAGAAGGAGGGGTATTCGAATATTCAATTATATGGGCCACAGGATACACTTCTGTTCTTTTCATTTCTGTTGTGATTTTTTTAGTTTTCGAATACAGGGTACCCACATGTCTCTTCCTTCTTTATTAGATAGTGAACATTTGCAAGTTCTGATTATGCCTATCTGATGTGTTGTTGCAGATGTTGGATTACAATGTACCTGGAGGTCGGTTAGAATTTTCACATCTTGTACACTAAAGGAACTATTTGTTTCATTTATTTGAGTGCTGGACATTCTGTTCTACGAGGAGAGGAACTGCTTTCATTTTGAGAAGAAAATATACAGTCCTCTTATTCTAACATCTGTTATCGATTATATTCTGGACAGGAAAGTTGAACCGAGGGCTATCTGTTGTTGACAGCTATAAGTTACTGAAAGAAGGGATAGAGCTAACAAATGATGAAGTTTTACTTTCATCCGCACTTGGCTGGTGCATCGAATGGGTATGGCTATAGTCAGTTCTTGTTTTCTACTGTCATAAATTAGGATAATTGCTATTGAGGTCGTTTCTTTTACTTGCAGTGATGGCATAACCCATCTTGACATTTATTCTTGCAGCTTCAAGCATACTTTCTTGTTCTTGATGACATCATGGATGGCTCTCATACTCGCCGTGGTCACCCTTGCTGGTTCAGACTTCCACAGGTTATAAATTGATTTGAACTTGAGATTTTTCTGGTGCTGGTCAGCATCTTGTTGCTTTGAAATTTTTTAACTTGTGTTATTCCTATCACAGATTGGTATCATTGCTGTAAATGATGGCATAGTACTTCGCAATCATATCCCCAGAATTCTGAAGAAGTATTTTAAGGGAAAGCCTTATTATGTGGACTTGTTGGATTTATTTAATGAGGTAGATTGTCATTTCATTGGCTATAGATCAAAGCTTATTCGTTTTAGATGTAACCTTTTTTTCCGCATTGGCATGAATCATGCTTGTACAGGTTGAGTTTCAAACAGCTTCAGGACAAATGATTGACCTAATTTCGACAATTGAGGGAGAGAAAGATCTAACAAAGTACTCATCAGCACTGTAAGTAACAATGTTGTGATGTGTTTTAAATTCGTTTTACTGAAAAAAATGTTATCCATTTATGTTTTAATGCATTATATCGGTGTTTTCCTGTGTAGTCATCGCCGCATAGTTCAGTACAAAACTGCTTATTACTCTTTCTACCTTCCAGTAAGAAAATCTCCTCATGTTTTCATTGCTTCTGCTGCTGGTTTCTATTTTTTTCTTTTTCCTTTTTAAGTTTACAAACTCCCTTTTAATAGGCTTTCAACTGAAGTTTTATTTTGTGTAAACTCTTTGTGAAATACTTGTTTACCAGGATTTGACCTTTGTTGCTTCTGATCTCTCAATTCTTCCAGGTTGCTTGTGCATTACTTATGGCAGGCAAGAATCTCAATGATCATATGGACGTTAAGAACATCCTTATCGAAATGGGAATCTATTTTCAAGTACAGGTAATGCAAAACCATCTTCTTCATTTTCCCCATAGGCAGTGAAAAGTAACCAAGATTTGAGATGTTTTTACTTGGTGGTGCCTAAATTCTTGGTATTTTTGTAGGATGATTATCTAGATTGTTTCGGCACTCCGGAAATGATCGGTAAGGTAATGTACAGCTTAGCTTGTGGTAATGTGCTTAATTGTGTTTCACATATATTAATAAAGAGTCCGATGACCTAACAGTAGGCTTTCATACTATCAGATTGGAACTGATATTGAAGATTTTAAGTGCTCTTGGTTGGTTGTGAAAGCGATGGAATGTTGTGATGAAGAACAAAAGCAATTGTTAATTGTGAGAAAAAATCTCCGTCCTCTCGGCATTTTATTGTACTCATGTATTATTGTTAAAGGACTTAACACTGCACATTTTGTTTCCCAGGAGAATTATGGGAAAGCAGATCCGGCCTGTATTGCGAAAGTGAAAGAGCTTTACAATATTATTGATCTTCAGGTTTGTCTTCACACCTCCTTTCTATAAACATAAACACAAGTTCAGGTTTTCACTGGCACGATCAAGAAGGCTGCTGCGTTACCTTACATTGTGATCAAAGGTGTATGCCTGATGCTCAAACATATTTCGGGGTATTTTTGCAGGGTGCATTCACAGAGTACGAGAGCGAGAGTTATGAAAAGTTAATAAAGTCCATTGAAGCTCATCCCAGTGAGGCCATTCAAGCTTTGTTGAAGTCATTTTTAGCCAAGATTTACAAGAGGCAGAAATAGATCAGTCAATCAACAAGGAATAGGAGAGTAGCTGTTGGATTTTCTTTCTTTTGGCATATTGCCTTTAAATGTAAGAGAATTTAAGTGTGGATTTTTTTTTTTTCAATGAACATTTGAGTTACTTTTGGTTCTCAATCTCCTTCCATTTTTCATTTCAGAAGAGGATAAATGAGTTGTCAGAAGTACTTAAAATGAGTATCAATTTAGATGTTAATGATGATATATCACTATACGATTGGGTGTTACTTTAATTTTAATTCAAAATCATTCAATCATATAGTGATATCTTATTATAAGTACTCATTATAAATGTACATAGTTTCATTGAGTAATACTTATATATATACAAACATGTTTTATTAACTTGTCTATAAAACAATATGTGATTGAGTGATTTAGATATGAGAGAAAAAAGTAAAAAATCACAAAAAAAATCAATTTTTGATAAAACGAGACTTGTTTGGGCTTGAGCAGTATCAAATCCTACCTTGATCATGATTGAAAATTAATATAAGATTAAAGGTTGAATTCAATTCGAATTGTTCAAACTTCATTTTGAGTTCGAATCACTAGTCAAGAATGAAAACATGTTGAATTTAAACTGACTTAAATTAAATTCAAATTAACTCATTTTCAGATTGAGTTTAAATCTTAACTCATCAGTATTGAATAAACTCTTTTAAATTCAAATCGATACCAAATTACCCTTGTTTAGATTCGATTAACATCGAATCCAGTCATGACTATGATTGAAAATTAACATGAGAATTGAAACTATTAGTTTACTCATACTATTTACATAGTCATGACAAGTCAGCAAGGACATTTGTCTCATCCATATTTTATTCATAAATTATGGGAAAAAAAAAAAAGAATGGCTGAAATTTGTTGATGGGTGTCTGTCTCCACATATTTAGAACTGCAAACTGTTATGGATTTCTTTGACATATCTAAGTTTGAGTGATTTTTGCAATTCTATTGAATTTTTGCCCTCTGCAAAGGTTCCAACATACATATTTTTTTTTATATTCAGGTTCAGGGCTAGCTCTTATTTCCCTTTGCATTCTTGTACACTACAATATTAGAAAGAAAGAAACAAGCATAGAGATTCATTTCTGCCTGCAATTTCTGCACTTGGAGAATGATGAGGTAATCCTTCAACTTTTTGTTGTTCTCGACCCAGATCGGATGGTTCAAACTCATTTTAGCCATTGAACCAGAAACCATCTTGTTGGCTTCACTTCATGTTGTTTCATAATATTGTTATAATTTTTATTTGATATATTTTAATTAGACGTGGGGTTCGAATCTACATTTGTTTGTAGGGTGATAAATTTGTCATATGTAAAATTTTAATTATATTGCTAACACCATATTAACATTACCAGTTTAAACTAGTCGATCGAAGATCAAGATCCAATTCAGATCTAAAAACATTAGATTAAGAACATATGTATATATCCTATAAACCAGAAAATCAGTATGTTAAAATGATCATATATGATATTATGATCCTCTAAAGACATAAATCTTGACATATTCTGCATGAAATCTTTACGTCTTGTAATGTTTTTTACAGCCAAGCTTTGAACACAGAAAGCATCATGAACGAGCGTGAGGCTCAGGCTCAGCAATCACCTGGCGGAATTGCCATAGCTCTTAAGAAGACAGCTCCACAAATATCAGTTCCATCGATGAACTTGGAGGATATCAAGAGACAAAGACAATCATCCTTCCACAGCTCACCTCGCTCGCACAGGGACCTCACAAAGTCTTCGAGTACACGGTGCCTTTGCTCGCCCACCACCCACGTCGGCTCTTTCCGATGCCGCCTCCATAGAGCGCCTGGAATGCCTAGAGGAGGCTCAGTTGGCTCCAATCTTTCCCTACTTGGAGCCACCAAAACAAGCCTAGCTCATGATTGATTAATTCTGATTCATTGATTTTTAAATTACTATATAATTTGATTGTGTGGTGTGTCTGTGTGTGTGGTGATTGCTGATAAGTTACATGAACATTAGAGAGCAGGTGGAATCTGTCAGTGATGATCTTGTACTGTTTGCCAATGGTGCTTCCATTGTTCATTGTTGTTGTCACTTTACATGTCAAGCATGTTGAAGGGAGATTAAGAACCTTTGGTTATTTCATCTTATTTATGTGTATATTAAAGTTAGATCCGAATCGAGTTAGTTAAGTTGAATTGGTGTTTGAATTGCACTAAACTAAATTTGAGCTAGAACTTTAATTTGGTAGTTTAGCTCGAATTTCCTTTTGACAATATTGTTTATTATGCTAGTAATACTATTTATTTTTTAATACATATAACTATTCAAACTATCAATAACCTCTGATCAATTTGAATAAGTTTGAGCTTGAATTCAAACTTTAACTATCATATAAGATTCGAACTGAAGTATAATTAATCTATATTTAAACTTGATTAGTATGAAATCAACTCTAATACTAATTTCTTTGTGACTATGACGGTTGTCATGTTCATGGTTGTATATGGGACATGGTAGATGACAATTTGTGAAATGGAATAGGGATTTTAAATTGTACAATCTTGTTAGTGACGAAAGTAATCAATTAAAACAAAACTCTTAATGGTTTTACAATTAATATGATAATTGTGCGACGACCTGTCATGAATAGATGCTCATATCAATATAAAACTGAAGATAATAAGTGACAAAACATTCCAATGACACATTTCCTCCTATTATGTGAGACACAAAATGGTATTTTTACTCTTTTATCAATTAAAGTTTTGTGTGAAAAAATGTTTATTTATGTCATAGTATATTTAGCTCAAATCTTAGATGGGGAAATTTCTTTATTGTTGGTTTTTTTTTTTAAATCCAAAAAAATCTTTTGAGATCAATTTAAATATAAAAAAATTGGTTTGAGATCGATTTGAATAAAATAGAACTAATTAAAATCAATTTGAATTCAAAAAAGTTAATTTAAAAATAATTTAAATCCAAAAATATTAACTCAAAATTAATATAATATCAAATAAGTTAAAATTCAAATTTAATTAATTTAAAGATAAATGTGATATTTAATTTTAATTTAATTTGTTCGATTGGAGCTCAAATTTAGGTCCAAATAGGCAATGAGTCCAACCCTATTACAATGACATAATTATTTTATTTTAGATTACATATAATTTGTCCAAGTAAAACTTTTATAGACGTCGTCGTTAAGTAATAATCCAAACGGTGTCGTTTGATTATACCTGCCATATCAAAACGCATTCGTTTTCAACCTGTCATCACATCGCACCATATCATCCGGTCATCGTCTTCATCGCCTTGTTGGCACAATAAACTCCAAAACAGCTAGCTCCAGAATATATTCCCATTCCCGTGTGATCCGAGTTTCATTATTCACAAAGGTACGGTCTTTATCTCTTTCTGGTTTGTTTTGGGTTCGTTTTACCCTGTTTGTTTCCCGAGAAAAGGCCACAAATTGACGGAAATTCGAACTTTTTGGTTTCCACGTCTTTTGCAATCCAAGAAACACAAAAAGTATATCCCAATTTCAGTCCAATCTGTCGTTTATGTAATTTTGGTGGAGAAGCTTTTTTTTTTTTTGTTCTGGAATTAATCATTCTATGTTGATTACTATTGTTCCTTAATAAAAAATTATGATTAGGGTTTGATTTTATATTATTTGCGTTGTTCAATTGAGGGTTTTGATTCAATGATTGATAAAAATTATTTCTTCTTTTAATGGGTTTGGCTGTAAATCCAATTTATAAACTTGAGTAATTTGGTTGAAATATATCATTTTGTTCAACAAATCATGATTTTATTTGAACTTGTTTTCAGGTGATCATCTCCATCACATTCCATCACATTCAAGATGCATGTGTTGAATTCAGCTTGTATTGCTACATCACCTTTGTTGATTCCAGGTAGATTTTTGTGTGTGAATGTGTATATATAGATAGATAGATAGATACATACATAGATGGAATATTTTTGTGTGTGTTTATGTGGATGGATGTGATCGACAGACTCATAGATGGATAGATAGATAGGTGAAGAGAGATTACACTCTTGTATTTTTGTTCTTTGCAACATATTTATATTTGTTCATTAGCGTTGCAAGAATGTACAGTAAATTACTGGGCAGATTGTGAGTTGGGAATTTTTATAACACTGTGTCAATGTGTGTTTAGGTGGTACCGTTGGCCACAAAGATTCGATGATATTTTTTATTGCATTTTTATTTTTTGAGAAATTGATATTTATGTTGAAATAGAGCAGAAGAATGGAATTTCTGCATGACACATCCAAACACAGCTTTTTGTTTATGTGCAGTGTTGACAACATTATTTATTGTTTTGTGGTTCATGAGATTCAGGGAATTGGTGTAAAGAGCAAGTTAATCTTTCTAAATGTCGTCCGGCAAGGATTTCTGCACAATTTCAACCTGCCGTTGCTCCAGTTGGGTTTGGCTTGCAATTACAACCTATTGATAAAAGAAGAATACGGTCTGCTGTAGCATATGCTTCTGCTTCGGTAGGTTCTATTTGTTACTTCTACTTTAATGTCCTTTTTCTGTTACCTAAGTTGATAGATTTTATTTCTTAAACCGAAATTGTTATGGATCAAATAATTCTTCAGACTTTCCTTGTTTAAACTAGAATTTGGATTATTGGAAGTTGGTTTGTTTTGTTAGTTGTCAGTCAGTATTAAGGTTGCAGATAATTCAGAAATATGATCTTTTGCACTAGTTGCTTTAATGTGTCAGTCTATTAACAAAGACTAGGGGGGCTTCAATATGAACCTAGCTTGGGACCGGCTTGAGCTTCTATCAAGGCTATAATGCCCAACTCGAGCTCATGCATGTTCAAGTTAGTGCACAGTGTCATTAGAGCGCCACAGGTGGGGTGAACAATATTGTTGAAACAGTGTCAATAGTTGAAAGAACGAGTTGATTTTGAGCCGAGTTGTTGAGTTAGAGCTACAGTTTAAAATAGACTTGTTTGAATACGAGTTGTGGATATGATTTGAGTTAGCTTGGATCGAATCTACCCTTGACAAAAGTGGGTTAGAAAATGGAGAACTATAGCTACTAATATTGCTCCTCCAAAAGTAGCTGACGAATGGAAATTAAAAGAATTGTATAAAACAAGCTTTGCAAGAAGGAAGAGTTGGTGTAGAAACTAGTTGAAGGTTGATCTCAAGGTCTTGATTTCTTTTTCCTCATTATTGCAGGGGCAGACACAAACCGTAACCAAGCAGGCGCCAACGATAACGATCACCAACGCTCCTGGTAATAGCTATTATTCTTTCAAAAGTTTTAGTATTTTATCAGTTTTTTTTTTCCCAGTTATCCTAATTGGTATTGGTAAACTGATTTTCAGCATCACCGAAACTGGATGATGGTGGGACTGGATTTCCACCCCGAGATGATGATGGTGGTGGGGGTGGTGGAGGTGGTGGTGGAGGCAATTGGTCAGGGGGATTCTTTCTCTTTGGTTTTCTTGCTTTTTTAGGGTTTTTAAAGGATAAAGAAAGCGAGGAGAATTACCAGGACAATCGCAGGAGATAAGAAAAGGTTTATAAATTTTGAAACTTAATTCAGGCTACAGATTTAGTTTCTGATGCTGTATTCTTTCATGACATTAACAATTACGTCTGCTACATGACAAAGTTAGTCCTTGGAATTGACTTTTCTACTTATCGTTCTTCAATAAAAATTGAGAGCTGGTGTTCATGCCTAGAAAATTTTTCTAGCATGTAATTTTAATGCGGTAGTTTTCTTCATACCTCAGCCATTAGTGCTCCAAAATAATTATCAAGCAAATTATTGTACCCACAGCTGGGAATGAATTTGATTCAAGCTGTTGGAGCTTGGATTGTTGTTTGGCTCGAACTCTTTTACCCTGTAGCATCGGAGTTGGCCTCTGCCAGCTATTCTTCGTTTTTGTTTTTACTATTTTTGTTTGGATTCAAATGATTCTTTTTCTTATATAATGATATTGTTTCGTGGTGAAGTTTCGTTAGCATTCCCATAGAAGTTTCACTTCTATTAACAACTATGTTGGAACTTTTCTGAAGTTCCTAAATTAGAGCTTGTTCAAGCAGACTATGTGATTAATGTAACCAAAGGATAATCAATATTATTAGAGGAATAAGTAAGTCCGATACAAATTGAGTTGTTAAATTAAAATTTAATTTGTTTTAGTTAAATGTAGATTCAAGCTAGAACTGGTTTTGTTTGAATTTGCCCTTCCTTTTGTTATGTTTTGTCACTTGAGCTGAGATAAGAAACATAGAAAGGAACAGCCTCGACGCGGTTACAAAATCCGCCCCGTGAATACGGCGTCGTATCTGCTTCAAAATCAGGATGAAGGCCAAGGTCAAATCCGTCTTCATCGTCCATCAACGTCCATGCTTTCTTTTCTTCATTGACAAGGGAATCAAATAAATACAAAATTGTTTTCTTAACGCCAAAGGATTTATCCCACCCAAAATATCTCTTTTCATACATTTTTACTTCGTTTTATTTATTTAATTATAAATTATTAATATTATTTATTTTTAAAATAAAATTATCATTTCATATGTAATATTAAAAATAAACTTAAAATTTATTTTTTTACTCCTCTAAATTCTAAAAATTAACTATTTCTCTTATAAACCAAACTTTAAAAAATGGCTTTTTTTTTTCTAGAGTTTATTTTTAAACTCCAATGTTATCTCTAGTCCTATTGTCAGCGATCTCTTCTTCTCAAAGTTTTCTCTCTCTTCGACGATTTCTCTCTTTTTATTTAGACATCTAATCAATATTGAATGAAATTGGGGAAGACGAAGATTTTGTCTTCATCTCCCTAGCGTAATTTGATGTTGATCAGACGTTTAAGTGAGAGGAGAAAGATCACAAAGAGAGAGAAAGCATCGAGAGGAAGAGACATCGACAATGAAGTTAGAGATGAAGTTAAAGTTTGAAAACTAAACCCTAGAAGAAAAAATATTATTTTTTTAAACTTGACTTATGAGAGAAACGGTTATTTTTTAGGGTTTGGAGAAGATAAAATAAAATTTTAATGGATTAGAATTTCGTTAACTTTAATCATCTATGAGATTTTCAAAGTTAAAGACGAGAACTTCATAAAGGAGAACACTTTGGGTGGGAAATAGTCCTTTGGCCTTTTTTTTAATTTTTTTCCATAATTTCCACTCTGTCCTCATCAGTGGCCATGCGGCCCTTGCCTCTCTATATAAAGGTAACGAATAACTCCGACCCATCTGTTTGTTTCTCGAGAAACAGAAAGAAAAATTATCTTTAAACGTCAATTTCTCCTCCTTTTCACGGAAACCGAGCGGATCGCTACGCTTTTCGCGGTTGTCTATTCCTTCTTATTGCTAGATCTGTTCGCTTGTTTATCTGCTTTGGTTAGTTTTGTTCGCTAATTTTTTGGATCTTCGGTCGATTTTTTTCTTCGTTAATTTACTGAAATTTTGTTTTGTAGTGATTGATTGGTATATTTGGCTGAAACAGCTGGTGATAATTGTTGAAAGGAACAAACTTCATTCTTGAATCATTTGTATATTTTCGGGTTTTAGTTATTAATAGATATATACTGAGTCGGTTTTGCTACTGATTTTGAGTATCTATTTGTCTTTTTTCGTATGTTTGTAGTATGTGCTGACAAAATTGTGTTGGATTTTGATGCTCTGAATACGTTTTTGTGTGGGGCAGTGATGGATTATTGGTTTAATTTGTGAATGCAGATAAAGTGTTGAGACTTACAGGTTTAAAGAAATTTAGGGAGTTGGTTTTGGGTGAGGCGAAGCAGGAAATGATTAAAAGGTTCTTCTGTTCTCGTTATAAATAGGAATCCATTAATTTATTGTAGATTTTATAATAAGTGTTACTTATTTGTTTTTTTAAATATTTGTATAGGTATGGAGTGTTTTGATGTGCAGAAACTATCATGTTGCAGTGCATAGATGGATTTAAGCATGTATGTGCTTCCCTGTTGCGGTGTTGTGACCTTGATTTGTACAAACAGTCAAGAGGCCTTGAAGATCCTGAAGTTCTAGCTAGAGAGACAGTGTGTATGCCACCAACTTTTTTTCTTCAATGAGACTATACGAATAAGTATTAATGATAATGTATCACCGTATGATTTGATATACTTATTATAAGTGTACATAGTATTACTCATTTTTCTCTGTCTATAACATTATGAGAATGTGTTTTATCCTTTGTTTGGTAGTGTATATTGTTTGACTTTGTGTATTTTAAACAAGGTTTAGGACACAAACATGTAAATATATCACAAATGAGCTATTAACATATTAAACATGTTCAATTGCACCAATTGTCCACTGTTTTGTTCTCATTAGTAAAGATTGTTTTTCTGCTCACATGGATGCAGTTAGTGTAAGTGAAATCGAGGCACTTTATGAACTGTTTAAGAAGATCAGCAGTGCTGTGATTGATGATGGGTTGATTAACAAGGTTTGTTTGATTCTTAATATGACTTTTGTTTTATGTTAGGGCTTGAAAATCTTTGTAGTCAACTTTCTTCATGTATGGTTAGTGACTCTTTCTACATAGATTTCTTTACTCACACAGATGATAATTTTCCCATTATCTATCTTGTAGATTTTTGAATTTGTACCTATATTACCCTGTTACAGGAGGAGTTCCAGTTAGCGTTATTCAAGACAAACAAAAAGGAGAGTTTGTTTGCTGATCGGGTACTTTTGATTTTGATCTCATCACTTATGTTGAACATGCGTTAATAAAGTTCCGGAACTTCCTGTGTTTCACTGTAATCTTATTCCTAATTGATTGCAGGTTTTTGACTTGTTTGATACAAAACACAACGGGATACTAGGTTTTGAAGAGTTTGCTCGTGCTCTGTCTGTTTTCCATCCAAATGCCCCTATTGATGATAAAATTGAGTGTACGTTCAGAATCAATCAATATTTTTCTCATTGTAATTTTTTTAAGGTTTTGAGGCGTAACGGTAACTTGGTAGGCATGAAACTCATATTTATGAAAATTGAGCGCTTAGTAGGACATTCATTTCTAAATTTGATATGTCATTGTCCAATTATATGTTTGTTGGTATTTTTTGTTTCTCTGTTAACTGTTTGATATCACAATGCAGTTTCATTTCAACTGTATGATCTCAAGCAGCAAGGTTTTATTGAGAGGCAGGAGGTAAATACAGCTTCACCATCTCCATTGTGCATTATCAATAGATTTTTCTTATTTTCCTTGTAGAAAATTCAGCTTTTTTTTTAAATTTATTTTTCTCTCAAAAAGGTGAAGCAAATGGTAGTAGCTACACTTGCTGAATCTGGTATGAACCTTTCAGATGATGTTATAGAAAGTATTATCGACAAGGTAGGTGTGCATCTCGACTTGATTTCAATTTTTTTGAGTTCCTGATAACTCTACTGTGCTTAGTATGGATCAGATTTAAATTATTAAATTTTAAGCTTTGTTTACAGACCTTTGAAGAAGCAGATACAAAACATGACGGGAAGATCGACAAAGAAGAGTGGAGAAGCCTTGTTTTACGACATCCATCCCTTCTGAAGAATATGACCCTTCAATATCTCAAGTGAGTTGTTCATTAGTCCGTGTGTGTGCTCATTGCATCTAGTGAAATACTGATAGAAGTTTTTGGCAAATGGGGAATAATAATGTATCTTTCTTTTTTCTTGAGCAGGGACATCACGACAACGTTTCCAAGTTTTGTGTTCCATTCGCGGGTTGAGGATACCTGAATGCCGTCAAGGTCAAAATTTGATGTTTAATTATGTTTTATTTATGGCTGTCTCATAAGTGCAAGAGCCTTTGAGAGAGTTTGTGCATTGTATTGGTTGTTTTGTTTTTTTTTTAATTGATTTTCGATTGCACGTATTAATTTTCAGATACAAGTATTTTGTTTCCTTCTGGGTGTTTGGGGTTTCAACGGACTAATGCACATTCAAGATTGTTTTGTTGAGATTATTTGACATTTTGGGTTCATTTAAACTTTATTAAGGTATGGACATCGAACTCCTTTTCTGTGTCATAAAATTCGGACCAACTAGTCAAACTGGTTCAATTGGGACTTGGTGATCAGTTTGGTTCGGTTGAGATTTAAAGTTTATTTAGTTATTGGATTGGATGGACTTGCGGTTAAGCATTAGTTTGGATCGACCTGTTGGGTTGTGCTTCAACTATTAGATCAATTTGATTAAATTGTCATATAAAATTTTACAATTGCAAGAATGATTATACATTTTTTTTATCATTTGGTAGTAGGGTTGGATACAGGCTGAACCGAGTTTAAATAGGGCTCAATTCATTTTCGATGAGCTCAAGCTTGAGCTCACCGAGTTCGTTAAACACATATTCGTGTTAGGTTTATTTCATAATTTTAGTGTTCGGGCTCGTGTGTTTTGACTTGGGCTCGCATTTCAAGTTCAAAAGTTCAGTTTCAGGCTCATATTTTAAAGAATAAATGATGTCGTTTATTCTAAATTAAATTTTTTTTTTCATTTGAGTAAGTGGCTCTCGAGTCAAGCTTGACTCGCTCAACCCATGTTCAGGTTCGAGTTCGTGTTTGTTTTTTTGCTTAAAATTTAGACTTGCGTTTGTATTCGAGTTTGTTTAAAAGAAGCTTGGTTCGGGCTCGTCCAAATAAAACTCATTTCAAGCCCAAATAAGTTTACTTTGAATCTAACCCTATTTGATAGAGAGTATGTATTATATACCACTTATCACAATTTTGCTTGGATTGTTGATGTTTATTTAAATCTGATTGGATAAACATACGCATAATTTGGTTAAAGTTGTAAAACAAAATTGAATCGCTTAAAAATTATAGTTTAGTTTGTTCTAGTTTAGATTACATTTTGTATCAAAAATATGTATTGTATTATATGATATACTTATTATTTTATATTAATTTGATACATTTTATAATATGTATCATTTTTCACATGTATTGTATCACAGAATATATATAATACATCGTAAAATATTAATAATTATAATTTAAATTATAATATAAATTATATTAAACCGTATTTTTTTAGTTGAGTTTGATATGAAATCTAAAATAGTTTATTTTTATTTAAAAATTTTTTAAACTATTTTTTCGAAAAAGTTTTTAAATCATATTAAACCTAATCTGATCAACCCTTTCTATTAGAGGTTGGATCCCTCAAAACTTGGACCAATTCCTCGGCCGATTTGGTAAATGATCAGGACTGGACATGAAAACCAAGATTCAACATCGTAAATTCAAATCATAATCATAAATCTAAACAATAATTTCAAGTTATACACTCAAAATAAATTATTTTTAATTCAATTTCATCTCACCAAAACTAACCTCAATTTGTATCCACTTATGATAACACCAACTCCAATTAAAATCGAACCAACTCTAATTGTTTGCCATTTTTCCGGCAAAACCTAATTTTGTAATAACCCCTTCAAAACAACGTGCCATAAATGGCTTGGCTCTATCGTGCCCAGATCGAAAACAGGAGAAAAAGCGAAAAGGCAAACATAAGAAAAGCTAACTCCATTAAAAGTAAACAATATAATAATATTCAGTGACGGTGGACTTGGCACTTTCAAAAAACCCAAAAAAAAAAAAAACCAAAACCCCCTCGCATAGAAAGAGGCTTAAACAGTACCATAACACAACTAAAAACTAAATGACAAGACTACTGGCATATAGAGGAAACAAAAAAAAATTAGAAGCTGCAGCTTAGTCGACTTCCTCCATCTTGCTGCCCTCCGCATCATCAGCTGCTTCCTCCAGTGGGGGCATGTCAGCATCTTCGGCAGCATCTTCATCAATGCTCAGCCCAAGTTTCAGCATTCTGTGGATTCTGTTTCCAAAGGTGTTCGGATCATCAAGGCTGAATCCGGAGGTGAGAAGGGCAGTCTCGAAAAGAAGAAGAACAAGGTCCTTCACAGATTTGTCATTCTTGTCCGCATCTGCCCTCTTCCTCAGCTCCTCCATGATGGGGTTCTCTGGGTTGATCTCCATCGTCTTCTTGCTGGACATGTATCCTGCCATGCTGTTATCCCTCAACGCCTGAGCCTTCATTATCCTTTCCATGTTGGCTGTCCACCCGTACTCACCGGTCACCAAACAGCAGGGGGAGTCAACAACACGGTCAGAAACGACAACCTTCTCAACACGGTCGGCCAAAACATCCTTGATCACCTTGCACAGACCCTCAAACTTCTCCTTCAAAGTTTCCTTCTTTTTCTTCTCGTCTTCAGTCTCATCAAGCTTCAAACCTTCTTTGGTTGCAGAGACAAGCTTCTTACCCTCAAATTCCTTGAGTTGACCTATAGCATACTCATCAATGGCATCAACCATGAAAAGCACTTCATAACCCTTCTTCCTCAGTTTCTCAAGGAATGGGGAGTTCTCCACGGCCTTCTTGCTCTCACCGGTGATGTAATAGATGTCATTCTGGCCCTCCTTCATTCTGGTCACGTAATCTTTCAAGCTTGTCATCTCATCACCACTCTTGGTAGAATGGTATCTAAGCAATTCGGCAAGCTTGGTCTTGTTCGTGGAATCCTCATGGATACCGAGCTTGAGGTTTTTAGAGAAGGCCTCATAGAACTTGTTGTAGTCTTCCTTGTTCTCAGCAATCTCAAAGAAAAGCTCTATGCACTTCTTCACCAAATTCTTTCGGATGACCTTGAGGATCTTGTTCTGTTGAAGCGTTTCTCTTGAGATGTTGAGAGGAAGATCCTCGGAGTCAACAATACCCTTCACGAAGCTAAGGTACTCAGGGATCAACTCCTCGCAGTTGTCCATGATAAAGACACGACGGACATAGAGCTTAATATTGTTGGGCTTCTTTCTTGTGTCAAATAGATCAAAGGGTGCCCTCTTGGGAACAAAGAGGATAGCCTTGAACTCAAGTTGACCTTCAACTGAGAAGTGTTTCACAGCCAAGTGCTCCTCCCAGTCATTGGTCAGACTCTTGTAGAAAGCAGCATACTCTTCCTTTGTGATTTCCTCGGGCTTCCTCATCCAGATTGGCTTCTGCTTGTTCACCAGAGACCACTCATGGGACACCTCCTTGATCTTTTTCTTCTTTTTCTCTTCTTTCTCCTTTTCCTCATCCACATCCTCAACCTTACCCTCCTCATCCTTCTTTTCTTCCTCATCTTCATCGTCAGAAATTTCCTTCTCAGTAGTCTTCTCAATCCAAAGAGAAATTGGGTAACTAATGAATTCAGAGTGTTTCTTGATGAGATCCTTCAATCGGCGCTCCTCTAGGTACTCAAGCTGGTCCTCCTTAAGGTGGAGGGTAATCTTAGTACCACGGCCAAGAGGCTCACCGGAGGTGTCTCTGGTAACAGTGAATGATCCTCCAGCTTGGGATTCCCAGACGTATTGTTCATCATCATTGTGCTTGGAAGTGACAATAACCTTCTCTGCAACTAAGTAAGCTGAGTAGAAACCAACACCAAATTGACCAATCATACTGACATCAGCACCAGCAGCCAATGCCTCCATGAACTCCTTGGTTCCGGACCTTGCAATGGTGCCAAGATTGTTGACCAAATCTTAAAGCAACCCAAAAATTAAAAAAAAAAAACTGTCAACACTTGTTCAAAGAGATAAACAAAACCATTCTGAAACCCACTGACATTATGAAATCACCATGTACGATAACTAACATAGAAAAAATTTACTCACCAGCCTTGGTCATGCCAATACCGCTGTCAATAATGGACAGTGTGTTGTTAGCCTTGTCTGGAACAATGTGGATGAACAGCTCTGGCTGAGCATCAAGCTTGCTCTTGTCAGTCAAGCTTTCAAATCTGATCTTGTCCAGAGCCTGATACAGATATAACACATTGAGGAAACAAACGCAAAATCAATAACCCAATATCCTATAAATCAGAACCAAATCAACACAATATATTCTTAACAATTACAGAACCTATAAAAATCCTTAATACAAGTGCAACCCATCAAAATTGTCAACATACGAAACAACAACAAATCATAGTTTAAGTAATCACTTCAACAAAATACGGCTAGACAATTTCTCGAGTTTAGCAAAATGAGCAGAAATTATTATCTAAATCATTTCTCACCACTTCCCCTTCTTGTTCATTTGCTTTCAAATTCAAATAATCTTATCGTGTCAAAACAATACAGATATTACAGACATAGAAATTAAAATTAAAATTAAATGCGTGCACTTTTCACTCAAACACGTTAACTTTTTCTACGCATGAACATAGAACTACATTTCACACCTTAAAAATGACATGTCATTCTTTCAATGATTAAAAAATACGTCATCCTTTTGAATTCATATAATCTTATCGTGTTAGTTCCACTGTACCAAATCTATTGTTAAAATTAAAAAAAAATGCACTATGACAATACATTTCGCTAAACACGTTAGTTTCTACACATGAACATAAAACTACATCTTAAACCTAAAAAAAGACAATCGTAGAGAGAAGAGTTACTTACATCGGAGGCGTTACTGATGAGCTCACGAAGAAAGATCTCCTTGTTACTGTAAAAGGTGTTGATGATCAAACTCAGCAGCTGGTTGATCTCCGCCTGAAAAGCAAACGTCTCTGTCTCAGCAGCCATCTCAACAGAAACCAGCCAACTTATCGTTCACTCTTCGAATACACTTCCGATCAAAACACCAGAATCTCTTTAGCCACAGCGCGTCAGAGGAACTGATTGAAGACTGACCAAGGACCTTGAAGTTGAGATGAGAAAATGCGCATTATATAGAATGGAAGGGTTTGCTAGGGTTTCTAGATCCTTCTATGCAATTTGAATTTGGCGTTTGATTAAGTTACCGAGTCAGCAGACAGGCGTTGTGTAACTGCCGTGTGGTTGTGAGACACGTGTAGATGCAAGTGTTTGTGGGGTTCTGTTCAATCTTATTTGTCTGTGACCTCCAGAGGATGTTCCGTTTCGGTTTAATATCTCTGCATTCGTTGCCCCATGGAAACGCAACGTTTGGTGATAAAATTTGGACAATTTCACTGTAGTCCATTGAGTTTGGTTAAATTTTGTTTGTCCCTATTGACTTTAAACTTTATCAAACTCTCACTTCTCATAGAGGCTTTTAGTCTCCGACCGGGTTTTGATCCAATAAAGGGACCGGTCTAGGTCTATTCTTGTTCGATCAATTCAACTAATAATTAGATCAAAACATCAAAACTCTTGATATAATATAAGATAAAAAGGCTACAACAAATCAAATAAAATTTAAAACAATATGTAATTAAACAAAATTGTGGTATGATAGTATAATAGATATCCTTTCCGAGTCGTAACAATTGCAAATAAATTACAAAATTCATGCTGAAAATAACCATGAATTGTTTGTTTCAATTGCAAATTGAATTGGTCCAATAGTAATATTCATCTAAAACTTGACCTAGATCAAATTGATTATCAAGTCTCAATTGAATTAATTCAATTAACTAGTTTGGTTCTCATTTCAAAACACATCTTTATTTAAGAAAAAAAAGACAAAACGATAATATAGTTATTTTAACAAAATGCCACTCGACACAAATAATACTTTAAAAATGAGTAATGTTATATGTACCTATTTTTGAGTATATATATAATACGTCTTTGTGTGATTGACTTTTACTTTAGGGCAAATGACTATTTCCCACTCAAGTTTTAGCTTAATCTCAAAATCATATTCACAATAATTGAAAAACTCAAACATCTATCCATGAGCCAATTATTATTAAATTTTTCTGTTAAAAATAATGGTAAAATCATTATTTTATTGTTAATATTAAAAAGATATAAAATTTATTATATTTTTTCTCTAGGTTTTAAAAACTAACAATTTTACCCTTACTTAAAGTTTTCAAATTTTCAAAAGTAATATTTCCCCCCAAACCTAGGTTTTTATATTTTTTAAATTGCAACAACTCTGAGAACTTTCAAAAATAGTTGTTTCACCACTACTCTTGAACTTTACTTTTTGGCATTCTTCTGATGTTCTCTTTCACTTGAGCCATCGGTAGACATTGGTGTAACGAAGAAAGTCTCTTCATTGCATCATCCTTTTTTCGTCGGTTCAAGGGAAGGAAGAGGTCGAAGAAGATGTAGGAAGGAATGTCGGAAGAGGGTGAAACTACTGTTTTTGAAAATTCTGGGGGGGTGACTGCTATTTGAAAAATATGAAAACCCTAGGTTTGAGAGAGAAATGTTATTTTTTAAAATTTGAAAACTTTAAATAGGGATGAAATTGTTAATTTTTAAAATTTAATAAAAAA
Source organism: Mangifera indica (assembly GCF_011075055.1). Classification (NCBI taxonomy): domain Eukaryota; kingdom Viridiplantae; phylum Streptophyta; class Magnoliopsida; order Sapindales; family Anacardiaceae; genus Mangifera; species Mangifera indica. Next base: position 12,913,943 of record NC_058154.1, read on the forward strand.
ATAATGATATTTATATTTTTATAATATTAATAATAAAATGACGATTTTATTTTTACCTCTAATAGAAAAATTTAATAATAGTTCGGTCATAAGTGGGTGGGTGTTTGAGTTTTTCAATTGTCACATGTATGATGTGAATAAGCTAAAACTTGGGTGGAAAATAGTTCTTTGTCCCCTTTACTTTATCCTTAATTTAAAATTAATTAATTAATTGATAACATATATAAAATATATATTTATTTGTATACTTAAAGTGAATACATATAATTTTATTGTTTAAAATTAAAACCAAGTTAAATAGCATGCTTCAAATAACATTGACTAGACTCAATCTCAAGTTAGGCTACCTTTGATCAAACTCGATTCGTTCAAACCGAACACTGAGCTGAGAACAAACCAGCTCGAATTGTGTCCAATCATGCTAGCTATATTTGTTTTCACAATTGGAGGGCACTGATGCAATTTCAATAGTGTTAACAATAGTATTGTTCACATACTATCCCCTCCATTTCACAACACAACCCAACCATTAGCCGATGAAATTATCCATTTATACCAACGTCTAGGAACCTGAACATTCGGTTGCTCATGGAAACTCTTCCATTCCAGGCATCATTACGGTTCCCTTGTGCTTCAATATTTACAAGGTATCCTCTGCTTCATTTCCAGTCTCTTCGTGTTGGTTTTTTGTGTGTGTAGAATTGTGTAAGCTGTATACCAAGTTTTTGGAACTTGTTTTGTCGAAACCTTCGTATGATACTTGTGTTGAAACGGTGATTAATGATGTGTATAAATAAGCTGACGTATTATGATGTGATTGATTTATCAAATTGGTTATGATAGACCTATGATTGAGAAGGCGCACAAATGTAAGCCTGGGTTAAGGAACGTGAGAACACACTTAGATATTCAGTCTGCCCAGCTCAGTAGTGAATGAGTTAGAAAAGTTAATTATGGAAAAGAATAAGAAAGGGTGTGTGAAAAGTGGGAGTGGGGATTTTGTTTTGTTGGCTTGGTGCTAGGGAGTTCTCTGGCTTCTCGAATTGTCCAAACTATTTATCTTTTCATTTCAATTTTGTTCACCATACTCATCTGGATGTAGCAGTGAATGTAAATAGGGAATTATCCTGCCGAGTTGGTAAACAGAAACCAGATAATTCTCTATCAATTGTCCTCTGTTGTGTGCTTTTCTTTTGCTGTGTCAGGCTGAAAGTGCAGGTGGGATCTTATCAGTTTACTTTATTGTTTTGTTTGTATTTGTTGTACTCATCGGTTTGTACATAAAGTATTATTGTTGTATAATGTCAATAATTCTTGAACATAAATGTTGTTATGATTGAATGTAATGCTAGTATAATTGTGGCGGAACAGATTTGGCTTCTATTTTTCTTGCAAATTGCTGAATGACCCCTTGAGATTTGTTTATGTGGCAATTTGATGAAAACATTCGAGCATGATAAAATTCCTGTTTTTTCATTGCTGTGTTAATGATTGTGCTTTTCTTGTTTGCACAAAATCAGTAGCATAAATAACAGCAAGCGACGCCTTGATATTTTAAATAAGAGCATGCATGACAGATTCTCTACACTATCTGTGAAAAGATTGCAGAGGAGGTTGCTTTTGCAGTTTATTGGATACAATTCTGCACTAATTGGAGTAAATGAGCATCCTGTTTTTGCTGCACCATTGCCTGAGATGAAGGAACCTGAAGTAATTCGGTATGTGATAGCTTTTGTTTGCTTTTCTTGTTTTGGTTGCTCTCAATAATGGAAAAGGAGGATTTTATGGGAAACTTCATTGGTGCTTTCTCTAATTACTTATATATAATTGTTATTTGGTGTTTTGAAGTGTCCAGGACATTAAAGCTTGCCAGTGGAGTAAAATTTCAAGGTACAATTTCTTCAAATGATCATAATAGATAGGGTTAACATAATTCAAATCTATTCATATATGATAAGAGTTTGAGTGAATTGTTTTGATATATCAGCTTTTAATCAATGATTGTGTTAGAGCCAAGGATTTAAGGTGACTTGCAGGAGAACAGATTAGGGAAACAGTTGACACACAAGAGTAGTTATGAAAGCTTAGGCAGTTATGAATAGTTATGAAACCATGGAAACATGGATAGTTATGGGCAGTTATGAAAATATAGAAATATGGAAAGAATAAGAGTCAGACTGAGGAAGAATAGGAGCAAGGAAACATGGAATATGACAAAAGCATGCATGAGCAGTCATAAAAGAGAGATTGAGGAAGGAGAAGGCGGAATAAATTGGGTTTTGTTTGGGTAGCCGTTGGCTGATTGATAGAGATAGCTAGCATCTTGAAAGCCTGTGGAAGTGGAGAGAGTCTAGCCACTTGAATGCTAGACAAGAGTAGAGTCCTTTTCTGTATCCAATTTTGGGTATTCTGCATTTCTTGTTTTTCATTTCTGTGGTTGGTTTCAATTTTGTGTTGGCTGAGTGTGTGGATTCCATTGGTTATTGACTGAATATTGGCTGGTTGCCCAACAGATTGCATTAGTATTATCTAGTTTTCATATTGCTCCTAGAAAATTACTTTTTGACAAGAAAGTAATTCTTTATCCATGATCGTTTTAGAGATGATATCATTGGACTTATTGCTCTTTATCCAAGGTTTTATCTGAAGCATAAAAATGTGTTTATGGAAGCCAAAGTGATTTAAGAAAGATTTTGTTTGTTAGAATTTAAGTCCTTGTCTGATAAGATAGAGCATGCTATGCATTATAGAGTTGCTTCAATTTCAAGCATTGTAAGGTTGTCTTTTTGTCGGCTGGAGTCTTTAATTTCTTGACCTTGTATGTTATTCAATATCATATTCTCTGACTTGCTTCTTTACTGTTTCAATTCCCAGATATTGTTGAAGGCGAAGGACCAGAAGCTAGAGAAGGGGATTTGGTTGAAGTCAATTATGTATGCCGACGCTCAAATGGATATTTTGTTCATAGGTAAAGCTATACTCGTGTTTATGGTTTTAATGGAACTAGTTTAGAGAATGTCTCTCTTTATTATGGTTTTTTGCTTCTACATGGTCACATTTACAAACTGTGTTTGATTGTAGCACGGTGGATCAATTCAGCGGTGAAAGTGCTCCCGTCATACTTCCATTAGATGAGAATAAGGTTAGTTCTTGGTTACATTGAAAACTAGTAGAGCTTAAGAGTCATATGAACCCCACCTGCTTTCATTATGGGTGAATTTGATTCGAGCCGCGCTGAGCGGTTTGAGCTTGGATCGGAGTCATAATATTGAGTTCGAATTCATTTAAGCTAGTGCATAATATTACTATAGGGTCATTGGTGGGGTGAATAGTATTATCAGTGGGATAAATAATCTTACCGAATGAAAGAACGAGTTGATCTCAAACTAATTTGTCAAGTTAAAATTCTAACTTAAAATTGATTCCTTTAAATTGAACCGTGGATTCGATTCAAGTTAGCTTGGTTTTGATCCAACCTAGTTTTGATATTATCATTTCATAATTAAGTTGCACAATTTGACAGATAATAAAGGGTCTTAAGGAGGTTTTGCTTGGCATGAAGGTTGGAGGTACGTATCGAGCCTTCTGACTGCAACATTCACTTTTAACATGGTTACTAAGTCCTTCAGGAGCCAAGTTATCGGTTTATTGTTATAGCATTTTTCCAATTGGTCATGTCAAGGATTATGTTTCTTTTGCCACTTGCTACTACAATGAATTAATCAAAGGACTTGCATTTCTTTTGCAGGAAAAAGAAGAGCATTGATACCACCTTCTGTGGGATATGTTAATGCGAACTTAAATCCTATTCCTGAGGAGGTTTCACTCTTATTTAACTCTCTTTGCTTTCTTCATTTTTGTTTCTTTTTTCCCTGGGACATCTCTCCCCAGGGTTGCATTTAAGCTGAGATGAGTATTGTTTGGCTGGAGCTCAGTTCAATTATGTTTATACAAAACTTGAGCTCAACGAGTTTAAGAGTTACAGGCTTGAGCTGTTGCTTTGATTGAGAGATTGCAATTAAACCTTGTAAATAATATATCTATCTCCACTGCTATGTTTTTCGCAGTTTGGCCCCCGGCGCAGTCTTTTGTCCCATGCAAATGAGCCTCTTATATTCGAGGTGCAACTGCTGAAAGTACTATAATTCAATTTACATTCATGCATCCGAATTTGTTGATAAAGATTGATTTCTTTGTAACATTTGAATAAATTTATCGTACTCTCCCTGATCAAATGAACAATCTTGTTGGTTCTTACATAAGATTTGTATTCAAGACATATTTTTAAGTAGTGGTGATAGAGGTCATATGAATTTAGTAAGTGTGGATGTTTATAGAGATTTATGGTGGTAGTGGTAAGATTAAATCAGTAAGCCTAAATCTAATACACAATTAATTAATTAGTTTATGGGTTTTTAAACTTTTAAAACACGTTTTAAGTTTTAAAGTTTAAAAATAAAATCATAATAAATTATATTCAATCAGATATCATGATTGTTGGTTGGGTTATTGAATTTAGATGTTAAAAAATGCATTACAATTATTTTGCGTGTCTTTTTTAAGTGACGGTGGGTAAGAGTTTTAAGATTGAGCTAAGGTTAGTGTTCAACTTAAACAAAACAAACTCAAACTGGGGTAGCGTTGGCTTAACTTTGAGTGAATCTCCAACAAATTCATCTTCTTAACTTCTTTTTTGTCATTTCCAGTAACCATTCTTCTTTGATACTTTTCAGCAAACTCATTGTCGACTTGAGTTGAACTTTTTGAATTTGAGAAGAGCTCCAGTCAGACCTTGCTTGGGCTCAGGCTGATTTGAATTCACCCCTAAATAAAATTGATCTAAAGTCTCATAGGGGGTTGAATGATAATTATGAAGCTATTAGGAGGTCAAAGTATTCAATAAAAAATGTCAAAGACGTCTCAATAAAACGGAATCCTTTCAAAGCTGTCCAACTCCACTCAAACATACACTTTCCTTCTATTTCAAGCCATTTTCTCCCAACATCCACTTACCATTCTTTCAAACACGGTAACAGACCAAAAAGCTACTCAATTTTCTCACCAACAAGAAAAAAACTTGTTGTTAACTCAACGAAATCCCATCAAATTCTTTAATCGAGCTTTTGGGTGTTTGTTTTCCGAGAAAAGAAATGCAGAAAATGGCGCAAGGCTGGTTCAGCGGTGGTGGGAGCAGTGAAGATCAGCTACAGAACACTTCGACGCCGTCTTTACTGGCAGATTGGAACTCCTACGAGGCCTCAAGAGATGCTGATGAGAGCTCCGGCTCAGCTTTCGGGTTCGATCTCGAGGCCGCTGTTAGGTCCGCCAATGAATCGGTCTCCGGCACCTTCAATGTGTAAGCAACAATTTCATATCTGGGTTTGTGTTAAAACTGCGAACTTGATGATGGTTCTTTGGTTTCTTAGCCTCATTGACCTGGGTTTCTATGGAATTTGTAATATGTTTGTTTGCTTTTATTCAAATATATATTGAATTGATTACATTATGCTTTTTTTTTTTTCAATCTGAACAATATAGATTTCAACCAAATTCATTCTAAGCTTATGGGAGGGAGATTTGATAGCAAGACCTCTTGTACAAATCTGAGAGATCCAACTAGTTGAACTTACTAAAGCCTACTTATGCTAGTTTGATTAAGCATTTATGTGGTGGTAGATGTGTAAGTTGTGTAAGATAAGTAATACTGTGTGCAATAACAAAGAGTACTATTTTGTGTGCAAAAGATCATGTTTTACCATGTGGTAGGGTGATACTTTATCTCTTATTTAAAATCAAACAATTACATAATAACATATTATCATTAGCACACAAATCAGTTACTTAATGTTAGTACAAAATTTTGTTATTTGTTTTTGAAGTTAACCTCTGATTGAACTGATTTCGGTGAATATCACATTGGATGAAATGGACAAAGCTGAGGTATTTTGTGAGGTGAAGTATGGATCGATTAGAAAGTTATCTTTGGACTAAAATTTGCAAATGAGTCATCTTCTTGAGTGTTACCAAGCATGGGTTTGATAGAATAGCACGGGAATGTTTGTTATGTCAGTTTTAGTGTTTAGAAAGCATAACCGTGATCATAGATGAGGGATATTGTTGATAAGAAATTCTTTTCCTTTCTGATGTCTGGAATGACATATAAGATATGGTTCCTAGTTTTGGAGTATTAACAGTTAGTTACTAATATGGTAACACTCTTACCTAGTTGTATTATATAATTTTGGTTTTTTGCTTGGCCAGGGTCTCAAAAGGAGTGAGAGATCTACCTGGGAACCTCCAGTCTGCCACAAGTAATATCCCTTCTGGAAAATCATTTATGTATTTTGGCTTACTACTGGGAGCAGGGGTGTTCTTTGTTTTCATTGCATTTACCATGTTCCTTCCAGTCATGGTTCTGATGCCCCAGAAATTTGCTATCTGCTTTACCCTTGGATGTGGCTTTATCATTGGTTCATTCTTTGCTCTTCGTGGTCCAAAGAATCAGCTGGCCCACATGACATCTCGAGAGGTATCTGTGCTATATTTAGAATACAGAAATAGTTTCTATAAGGTGCGCAAGCCATTTACTAAATTTAATTGTATTTGCCTAATGCTTTCTTTTTCCTGTCCTATCCACTGTTCTTCCAGAGACTTCCACTTACATTGGGATTCATAGGCAGTATGGTAGGCACCATCTATGTTTCTATGGTGCTTCACAGTTACGTTCTGTCTGTGCTCTTCTCTGTGATTCAGGTATAAAATTTTCTTCTCGTTATTATCTATAGTCCTGCTTTTGTTTGCCTAGTGTCTTGTCTTCCAGCTGTGTATGCATCACTGTAATTGTTTATTACTTAATCATTGTGATTCTTCTGAAAAGTAAATAAACAACCTATTCAAAATCTCTCATTCTTTGGAAAACATTACTTGCCGATTCAGCAGTACATATTTTTCATAATAAAATATCATATTATCCATTCTAATGCCAAAATCACTGTTTCCATGAAACTTTTAGGTTCTTGCGCTTGGTTACTATGCCATTTCCTACTTTCCAGGTGGATCTGCAGGTATGAAATTCCTCTCCTCAGCACTCACCTCTTCAGTTATGAGATGTTTCGGGAGGTGACCTTGGACTGTGTTATGAATGTTTTCCCTTGTACATTTCTCTGGTAAACTCTGTGTCCTAGTTAACGATGATGTCTTCTTTTTCATACTAAAAGTTTGTTTGTAAGAATGAAATGTTGTTAGAGTTTTCCCAAATTTTGGTCTGAAATACACATTATAAACTTTTTAACCTTTTCAAGATGCATGGTTTAAAATTGTCTTTCCTCCAAGCTATGAATTATTACAACCTTTCTGTCATTCCAAAGACGTGGGAATCTGATATATTTCTTTCTCAAGGTTTTAAAGTAGGGCATGGTAACTGTGGCCGTCTGGTTGCTGAGTTGAACTTAAATCTTTTAGAAAGCTTTATGAGATGAGTGTAATTTGTAGTGAGACCTTGGTAGGATTTGGGTGCGATTTGGCAAAATTGTACCTTAACTACAATTCTGACCCCTAGAATGTACCAAGTGGGAATCACAATTGTACCTTAACTATGATTCTGACCATTAAATTATACCAGGTGGGAATCACACTAGAAAGGTGAGATTTGGTTGATGTGACAAGATCATATCTTTTCATTGCGATTCCAATCATTGGATTTGACCAGATAGTTGGTTAATGCTTTTATGAGTAACGTGATAATTTATGAAAATGAAATACTTAGGAGTAATATAATTCTTTATCTTATAACTTTTGTCTGAACCATTTTCCCTTAAAGGAATTAAGTTTTCAGTAGAAAGTTGTAGTTTAGGAATTCAAAAGGAGGGAATTTTGGCATTCCAAATAAGTTAATAGTACATAGCCAAAGGGTTGACTTTTTGAGACTCAAAACTTGGTGAAATAATGTGCATGTTATTTATTTTATTTCTATGTTTCAATTACCTAATTACCAAGTTATATGATAACAAGTGTTTTCTATATAAATTAATTCTTATTGATGGTCCAAGGATTATCAATTCGAGGAGGGGCCAAAAAAGCGCAAGCACATTCAATCAGTTAGTTAATTAATTTGGTTAGTCAACAAGTTGTGAACTTTAATCAAAGGCGTCGATTTTAATGAGCCCCAAATCCTGAAAATGATTAGAGACTTGGACAGCTAAGTTAGATTAGGGGACAATGATTTGACCTATATTGGCCATGTACATGGCAAACTCTCTGATGACTAAAAGGACATTATTGAAAGCAATTGGTCATCTTCCTTCATAAGAGAACAAACCCAAAAATAAAGTAGCAATTTGAGGGGTTTAAGTGTCACCGATGACATAAGGAAAACTATATTCTATAACAATAGCAAAATAGAATAATATTTGGATTTGATTGAAATCAATTGATTCTCAATGTAACATTAGGCTTTGGGAATTTGATTGTGATTTGGTTGATGACAAAACTTGGCGCAATAGAATTATAATAATGGCAGTGAACTACATCAGCTGTACAGTTGAAAAATACATTTATACATACCAAATGGATGTGACAATTTTATACTCTCTCAATGAACAAAAAACAATCTCAAGTTGTTGCAATGTCTCAAGGCTATGTTCTAACTAAGGCATCCTACACCTACAATCTCAAGTTTGTCTCAAAAAAATCTTACATTTCAAGGTAACAGACTATGGATCATCATTCCATTGACAACATGGTCGAACAGAATTCATTTATTGTGCTCTAGGTAGGTTACTGAGATTCTAACTTCTTCATTATGAAATTAGTAATTCCCCAGTTGAACCCACGGTAGTGAAGCCAACGAATCATCCTTGCTTTACGTGTTTCTTTGGGTGCATCCCGACTTCGAAGCCATTGCTTTGTGGCCTGAACAAAAAGTTGATCCATTGCAAGCTTTGACATGCCCAGTTTTGATTCTTGGTCCCCATCAGATTCGGCAGCCTGGAAAACTAGTTTCACTGCCCTGTCTGCATCAGTTCCGCTTACTCCCTTGTTGAACAATGCCTGATCCAATAAAAATTCTCCAACTATTACTGGTCAATAATATTAGGACCAGCTTCCAATAGGATGCAGAAAGACATCCTTGAAAGTGTGATCATTCATCACACAGCCATTCATAAGCATCATATAAATTCATGGAGTCAAATCATTGACTAAAAAGAAAACCACTAACAGCAACTGTCTGCATCAGTTCCGCTTACTCCCTTGTTGAACAATGCCTGATCCAATAAAAATTCTCCAACTATTACTGGTCAATAATATTAGGACCAGCTTCCTATAGGATGCAGAAAGACAACCTTGAAAGTGTGATCATTCATCACACAGCCATTCATAAGCATCATATAAATTCATGGAGTCAAATCATTGACTAAAAAGAAAACCACTAACAGCCACTGACTTACTTGCTTTATTCGTCCAGGTCCCCAGGTTGAAGAAGACCATCTAGACTGTGAAAATGCTTCCGCATACAAGCCATCATTAATCAGTCCTCTAACATAAAGGAAAAATAGACTTGTCAAAACCAGCCAAGTGAGCTTTTCAGAAATGATGACGGTAGTTCCAAGAAGTAGCACAAAAGAAAAGGAAAATATTCTTAGGTTTAGGTACCTGCTCCGAAAATCAGTTATCACTGCCTTGTTAATGTTAGGAGGAAACTTCTTCCCATTTAGTTTCTTTCCCAGCTCAACTGCCGTAAATGCCCTACAGAAGAAGAAAACAACAAAATATGAGATATCCAAGAAGGAAATATAATTCTTCCACATAACCAAAAAGAAAATCATTATTAAAACAGCGCCTTTTTTCACGCATATAACAATACTATTAAGTGTGAAACTGTATCTCTAAGCAGTGAGCTAAGTTTGCTAGAAAGCTTTAAACATTGACAGACAAGATACTAAATGAAACAAGTACATAAGTTGATAAACAGAATCATTATTTTTAGTAAAAGCAACAAACTAACCTTGTTGCAAGTAATTTGATTGCCAAATTCTCTGCGTCCTGTATGGTTTTAGCTTCCCCTAACACATCTTGTTTACAAAGATCTTTTCCTTGGCGAGCTTTCATCTTGTCAATTACCTCCTTGGGTTTTTCAATAAACTCAGTTTCTTCCATCACTTGATGCTCTTTAAACTCCCAATCACCATTTTCTTCTTCGAATGCTGAAAATGACAAAAGATTTCAAGCATATTGCTAACAAATGTAAATCTGTGAAGAATAATCATGACAAATTATAGCTAAAGTTGAAAGTCATGCCACCCACAAAAGCCTATGAAGAAATTGTGCATACGACAACTTAAGTCATACTCTGAATCAATACATAACTAAGTTTAGAAGGACATTTTACCGTGCTTAGAATCATCAAATACCAGATCGTTCTCAGTCATCTGACTACTATCTTGAACCTTCTCATTCAAAGCGATACTTCTCTTAATACCTCCACCATTTCTAAGGTCAATTCTCAATCCACTTGCATCCACACATTTCTGTATTTTGTATCTCTCCAAACTCTTTACAGGCAATGAATTTTTCGCTTCGCTTGTCTTTGAAGATTTCTTGGGAGTATACCTAACAGGAGCCGACGAACTATAGTCCTTCCCTTTTGAGCACAATATTGCATTGTGTTTCCTCACCCTAATAAGAAACAAAAATCAAAAATCGAAACTTTAGCATAATAACCGTATAAAAATTATATTTTTCCCATTTCAAATAAACAAAAAGGTTTTTATTCATCGAACATTATGATATTCGGTTTGGTTGCCGAGCAAATGCAGGAAAATAATAAAAAAAGGAATAACATTAAATTAATTAGGGAAAGCTCTACAACTTACGAAAAATTAGAAAGTGAGTTCAATATGCACTGTTTTTTTTTCTTTTCCTTCACTTTCTAAGCAACCAAACAACAGGGTAACAGATATTTGAACAAAAATTGAGTAAGAACACTTACCAGGGAATCACGAAGAAGCGAAATTGAATCGGAGACGAGATTTTGAGCCCGATATTTCCCGCTACACCCGCCATTTTGAATTTCAATTTCTAGTTTCAGAGACAAAAAGGTTTTCAACTGTGAAAAAACCCTAGATTTCGCCAGTGGCGCGTGTTTGACAGTGTCTCTAAGGCGCGTAATTGTTTTATTCTATCCTGTGAACCCAACCGTTGGCGCGATTACCGAACTTTAAAAAGGCTTCTTTATATCATGATTGGCCCGAAAGTAACTAATGTATATTTAAGGCTGATTTACTCCGAGCCAAAATTACACTCATTTTCACCACATCTGGGCCATTAGATTTGACATCTCTTGAAATCTCGTTTTTAATTGTTAGGATTCTCACCGAATTTATTTAGTGAGAAATATACATTACATTTGTAAAATTATAATTTTATTTAATTAAATATTATTTAAATATTTATTTAATCTATCATTAACTAATTATCAATCAGACCCAAGTGGTTGAATCAGTATCCAGTCCAAGGCCTAAAATATTGGTTTAAGGTATCCTTGAACTGAAAAAAATTGCTTAGAATTTCAGTCCTACAATCCATTGGAAAAGATAAACAAAGTGTAGACAGTCAAATGCAGGACAAGTAATTTTCAATATAAGAACAGTGAGAAACTCTATATATATATATGTATAGAGAGAGAGTTATATAGTTATATATAATAACAGAGAAATTTGTTGGTAATTTAAAGAGAAAGAGGTTCCATAATTCTACCTCCAAAGCATCATCATAATTCTTCTTCAAAAGAAAAAAGATTATGCAACTCAAGTCAAGACTCCCACATGAACAATGAATGTAAAAGAAATAAGAAAATTATCAGTGGCAATGAATTTCATTTTTGTGTACTGTGAATCTTCAAGGTACCAAAAACTTTTTCTCGAGGGATTGATAAACTCCTCCGAAATTCTGGCATAGATGTGTTGCCTCCTTCATTTGTTTGGTGAGAAACTCCATTTGGAAGCTTGTTTCCAAGTTTTGCAGACATAAATGGTTCTGCTGGCTGCTCTTGTCCCCTACATACATGCAGAAATGCAAGCATTTATCAACATGAGTGTGCCAAGATACCAATATTAAACTATTTGCCAAAAAGTTTACGGATGTGATCAATAAAAATAAACTCAAGACACTTTACATTAGGATAAGTTTATTGGATTTTTGATGGGAGGGTCAAATTCTCTCCTAAAACCCTCACATAACAGTTTTACTAGTTGAAAGTCATCATTTAAAGACAAATCAAGAGAGAAAGACCTGTCACTATAATCTAGGTGAATGACTTGTGTGAAAGACAAATTAAATTATGTTTTGTTCGTATAAATTTATCTTACACTATTATCAGAAGCTAATCAACTTTTTCCCAGTGACAAGTTTGCATGAAGATTTTTGGGTTACCTTGGGTCAAGATTTTGTGAGTTCTTTGAGAAGTTTTGTCGAACTTTCTTCACCTTCAAGGCATCATTCACTACTGGAGTAAGTAGAATTTCGTTTTCTGGCCCAAAGAAGCTATTTGTTCTAGCCTCCTCAATCTTTTCACCAGTACTGATATCAGAAAGCAATGATATTCCAATATCAGATTTCTCGATCCTAGATGGCAGTTGATGCTTCTCCTTCACCTTGCTTTTTCTAATGCCGCCTTGCCCTATACAAGTCGCTTGCCTTAATTGATCATCTTCTTGATCTGGGTGAACTTTTGGTGAGCTGACATTTTGGTGGCTAGATAATGTATTTGATGCATTGTCCTGCTTTTGTGGCTCCAGTGGACCTAAATATACCCTGCAGTTGTTGTTGATATCGGTTGATGGTGTGCTTGCTGGCAATGCTGTCATAGGTTTGTTGAATGGTATTCGAGCAACTGGTTGGTTCTCAATTGTGTCAGCTTTTACCCTGCTTCTAATGATAGCTCCTCTATCCGTTGATATTGATCTTCTAACAGAAGTATTTGGTGCTCCTGTCTTTGCTGACCCTCCTAATCTAACTTCAGATATAAGAGGCATTGTGGGTAGCTGTTCCTTGTCCGTCAAGGCGGAACGAAATCTTGACCTTCTTTGCTTGCCTGAGGAACAGCTTCTAGCCTGAAAGATAAATACAAACAACCACAGATTGGAGATGAATTATCCGTAAACATACGTGAATTAACGAATCGCATTGGAATGAATCAATTTGTTGTGTTTTCTTTTACCTCAATTTGATTTGTTTCAGGCTCCAGGCTGGCACTAAAACCATATTTTGGCACTTGAAAAGGTGAAACAGCTCTTGGTTTTTGAGTTTCTGCAGTAGTGCTTCTTGTACTTCCACCTTTCAGTTGCTCCAACTCTGCCTCCTTTCTCTCCAATGCTCGCTTGAGGTTTGATATCTAAATGCAGAATAAATCATTATAAATTTTGGATACAAGAATAAAAATTGTACTGGTGAGAGATGAATGAGAAATAAACCCCTTCTTTAAGTTCTTGAATTTCGCCGCTTTCTTTGTTGGATTTAGCAGCACCAAGTTCTATGGAGGAGACTCTCTCTGCAAACTTGAGTGTGCTTATGGTCTCCCCAATAGCATTTGATTCAGGATTTATGTGTATGAACATCAATGTTTTCGCTTGCTGGCCTATTCAAATAATTAAAACGATGAACATGGTGAAAGGTGAAGTATTACCAAATGGAACAAACAAGTAAAAGTCTCAATGCACCTAAAGAATCCTGCAATATTTGAGTAAGCTTGCTATTCCTGTAAGGAATATGTTTACTCTTTTGAGCTAGAGCGGAGATGACATCACCGAGTGCAGAAAGTGATCTATTAATATGTTGGGCTTCCTTCAATCTTTCACCAACAGTTTCGGATTTATCAACTCTTTCGCTTCCGGCCAAGTCTACTAGATGAAGGCAACCCTTAAGAATGGACCCTGTGACCAACTCTTTTCCCAGGACATGAACTGTCAAAATACTGCAGGTGGAATGGTGCATTGGGAACCATTATTAAATCTTCAGAAAACAATGAGTTTAGTGTTCTGCTCACAGAAAAATTGTACCTGTGAGAACGACTACTTCTCTCATTCAAAGCCGTAGCACCAACAGTGCGATTCTTCTGGCCAATTTTCATCAAATCAAGAACATCTTCAGTGCTTGTAACAGGAATCAAACCTGCATCTGGTACATTTAGGCCATTTGATTGAGCAATGTTGCGTATGTCTAATGTACATTGATGTTAAGGCAAACCAAATCTGTTATACCCTTATATAAATTCTATATTGAAAAAATACGAGAGAAATATTGGGTTTGCATGCTGAACTATTAGACTAGGATATTACAAACTATAATACATTTTGAAAGGATATCTTCTATAGGAGCCATCACTAACTAACAAATCTCGCACTTGTTCATTGTATATTTCAATCATCTGGACTCCAACCTCATACTTTATTGCATCACTCCTTGTTTTTGATATTTGAAATAAGTCGCGGAGAGCTCGATAGTTCACTCCCCATGTCTCATCAGTTGTCAAATCAGGGCCACTCTGTCACAATTACAGAAAAAATGCCGCGTGCCGGTTACATAGAATTAAGTTGAGAAGATATGCTTGCCTCTTAACTTGCAGAATTTAATTATGGAAACAAGTTTGGTCTTACCATAGTGTATGTTTTTCCTGAGCCACTTTGCCCATAAGCAAATATGCTGACATTATAACCATCAAGAACAGACCTGATCAATGGTTGAGTATCAGCATATATTTGTTCTGTGCACAAAATCGAAAACCATCAGAAAGGAACAAGCTGGTCACTGACAAATATTTGAAGAACTGACTTTAGGAGAAACCCGACTATGCCATAAAACAAACTAGAAAAGTTCGACTATAAATTGAATCTAAAAGCCTTATTTATAGAGCTAACAATTTTTTACACGATCCATTGATTTGATATAACACAACAAGAAAAAAAAAATTGATTTAGGTTAAGTATTTTAATACAAATTCTAATTTGGATCATAACAAGTTAACCCTTACAATTTGAACATAATGTGTTGTGTCAACTTGTTTATAGAAAAAATCATATTCAGATTGGGTGTTTTCAGGGTTTAGATTGAGTGTTTTCTTACCCAAAACACGGAAGGCACAACATGACCCACTAACATGAACAACTGGCTCTACTTATTTCAAGAAAGAGCAAATACCTTGTGAGACATTTGGTCCAAACACCTTATTGAATAAGAACATCTTTTTTGCATCTTTGCCGTGTTTGAAAGGATTAACAACCATGATATTTCCATTTTCACCAACGTAATCAACAGTGGATTGTCCATGCGATTGCCCGGGTAATGGTCGAACTCTACAGTAAACTCTTATTGTTCCTGTACCAAAGTCATAAGATAAGATTCAGAGATCATAGGATATATAAATTTGTAAAGCAGTGATAAGGAAGAAGAACCTTTAAGATCCTGGACTTGATTGTAGAGTAATCGGTTTTTCTCTAAAACCTTCTGGTATGAAGAGGAGGCCACTTCAAGATTCTTAATGTGATGATCTAGGATAAGGAAAATGAAACTTCAGAAGAAATTTCAATTTTGAACTCTTTCAAGTAAAAATTACTGTTAAACAATGTAGTAGGATTCAAATTTTAGATCCTCACCAAGCTGGTAAAGTTCATCCCGCCAATTTAATTGAATTTGTTTGACTTCTTCTTTAGTCTCCTGATATTGTAGTTTCAACTCCTGAGGGGAAAATCATGTATGTTACAGCAAAATGCACAGATATATAATATACGAATATAAGTACTTAGGTGAAAAACCCAATATGGAAAAATTCATAGGCAAACCATGGAGAAAAAAAATTACTGTGAATGAAGAATATACGACAAACGAGATTATTTTGTACTCTTTTAGTGTGAGCTCTTAATCTTAGGTCACTCTATTTTATAGCACCTGCTCTCTTTATTCACACAAACCCCTGCACCCCATATGAGTTATGAAATTAGGCTATTGGCCTAATCAATACACTGCCACGAAAACTTTTCTTGAAAATTCCCCTTTCTAAATCTACACTTTTTGAATTCAGATAAGTTCTTATAGAATACAGGTCACCGCAATACAATAATATACCTAAAAATAAGACAGATAATTTTTGAAGCCAAAGAAGCACAAGAATTTAGTCGCAAAATATAGCAAATTGCTTATGAATGGAGTAATATTCAAACCTGAAGTTGTTTCTCTTGAAGATCAATCACTTCTGCATGAACTGTACATTGATTGACAGTATCTTGAACACCTTGGCGTTTCCCACCACAGACACAGAATTTGGAGAAATCACCAGATACCAAACTAGCTTTTTGACCAAAATAGTGTGAAATAACCTCCATGAAATCAGCTCTTGTGAGAGGACCAACTGCACCTTTCAAATTTTTTTTCAAAAACCGTCCAAGCTGGGTGCCTTGGGAAACTAGCAATGCTGAGAAATCCTTAACTACCTTGCTGAGTAAAGTGTCAATTACCTGCAAAATTTCATCATATGATTATTAAAGGTAAAAAAAACGTAAAACAGAATAACAAATCATCTTCCGTAATCGTCAATGTAATAGTTTAGGCAAATCCTATATCAATAAAACATAAGAGAGATGTTAAGTATGTATAAGTGTCTCACATATTTTGAGATGCTAATATAATGTTAAATAGTCAATACACTCCTAAACTGTCAAAACTCATTTTGGTTGCCACTGTGATACAATGTGTGGCAAGATTTATTAACATGATGTGAAAAACAAATTGGATCAAGTCTTACCTACCATTGCATTCAAAGGAAACTCTTCCATTCTATTAGTCTCTCTAAGGTAAGCCTCTAGAAGTCGAAGTCCAAAGCGATCAAAAAGAAATGCCAGAGCATTTGCAGTCTTTGATTCTTCAATGGAAACCTCATTGGAAAATTGAAGAAAGTGTAATAGTTGTTCATATTGTGATGATTCAGATTCATTGAAGGAATCATCTACACTTTCACTACCGACCAAGGAGGGAGACCTGGTTGGGAAGGATGTGATCTTGACAGTCCCTCCATATCTCCAGACCCCAATTCCTCCAGCTTGCTTCCACTCATAATACCCTTTCAAACAGAGAATGCAATCCACAACTTTACTTGATGAGCCTCCCTGCAATAGCAAGTCCTTCACACTCAAATTTGCAGTAACAACATACAAAGCTGATAGAACAAGAAGTAACAAAAACAGGCTTATTTAATAAAGATGTCAAGAAAATTCCACATTTCAGAACATGCTTATTCAGATAACATTAATTTGCCTCACGTGCCAAGTTGTCAGGTATGAAGTTTTCATTGATTCTATATTGCTTAGGCTTTGTTGTAGGTACATTTCCTAGAAATCTAGCACTTCATAACAAGTCAAGATGCAATTATAGTTATGTGAATAAGTTTGTTTGGAGTAAGGATTCAAAGCATCACTTGTTGGAATTGGTGACCACTTCATCTACAATGCTTTATGCTGATGCATATGGATCCTGTTGCCTAATCAATGGGCAGGGGCCCTCCCCCGGCTGAGGGCACAAGGGTGTAGGGGGAAATGCCCCTAAAACCCGTAAACAGTGTATAATTATACGCTAGCTATTCCTTATCATGTAATGAATAAGATTTCACCCACTTAAAACTATCTGTGGTTTGAGTTTATCTCATATATAACAGTTTTAAGATTTCTTAACAATAAAAATCTTAATAGGTTTAGTTTAGTTATAAGAATTCTAATAAGATTTGGTTTAGGATGACAGAGTGCATGTGTTCTTTTTCTTAAATGCATGACTATTTCCATATGAATGTTGAACTACGTATATGTCAAACATTTCAAAAAAGAAAGTGAACCTTTTCCAGATCAGATGCTTCAAAGGTCAAGAGCTGCATATTCTTAACGGCCACAAGGAAGTTCCTCATGTTCTCAAAATACTGAATTGCAGACTGTGCTGCTCCCTCTGTTGATTGAACTGCAATAATTGGATTTTCCACCACCTATTTTCATTTCAAAAATGGAACAAAATTTAGACGCTACACTACTAACAAAAGTATGCTCACAATTGAAGTACCTCTTATTTCTTATCACCATTGAGTACCTTAAGAACAGCTCCAGGATTGACTTTGTTAGCCACATTGCACAGAATGAGGCCATTTCGAAGAGCAAGGCGAAATTCTTCTTCAGAGGGTTCTTCAGACAGGACCCCTGATCCTCCTTTGTCCATCTGCCTCAGCCATTCTGCTGCTTTGTACCTCCTCGCAGCTGAAAATTAACATTAAATAATATTTATCTTTTTTTAAAACTATTTTTACTTGAATTTTGTTAGTTTCTTAATTTTCAGGAAAAAGGTGGTACAAGTTTTGAATCTTTAACACTACTGTTGGAACATATCAAGTTTCCCATTGAGCTACAATTATTACAACTGTGAATTCATGATAATGCAGAGTTGAGCAATAATGGTGAGCTGTGTGCAATTTATAAATTAACTAGATTGGTAACAGTTAAAAGTCACAGTTAACTGCCTGCATTTATGGGCTTCTGAGCACCAGAATTGGGACCACTTCTACTCTTACTTGTCACCATTTTCAGGCTGAATTTGAGTTAAACTGAGCTAACATAGGCTGGTTTTAATTCGGTTTGAATCTATAATACTTAGCTCGAATTCTAGTTGGCTTGAGATGTCATTGGGGAGGGATTCAAGTTAAATTGTTGAATTGAAGCTCTAGCTTAAATTCGGTTTGAACAGAGCTAAACACCAAGCCAAGCTTAGAATCCAGCCCTAACCATTTTTGCACACATCTCACAGACAATTCTTTAAATTTCAGGTTTGGTAGGTGAACAAACTTGAAATTCATAATGTGCACATACAAAATTTAAAAGTAAATAACTTATATGGGGCTAAAAATTAAATATTTGAACTCCAAGCTGGACCCATTTCAGCATTATCATTGATTAGTGCAAAACCAATTTCAAAATTGAGACATCACCAGAATTTCAGCTTTTTTTTTTTTTTTGAAATGGGAAAATTTTATGAATACTCAACCCACAAAATAACAAGTAGCTTTCACCAAGAATCTGCAACAGAAGTTGTGTGATAGTGTGAGTTTACCTGCTTCTTCAGCTTTTCTTTGAGCAAGTTCATAGTCATTGATAACCTCTTCAGTGTATGAAGCTTCATTGTTTGACACCAGAGACTTTAATCCTCTCAAGTTCTTGCAAGGAGATGACCAAATTGAACTTGAGTACTTTGTTTCCTGTGGCATCTTCATTTCTCTGGATCCCTCTCTGTTTGCCAAGCTTAAAACTAAACAAGAAATTCAGTCAAGTCTCCTCCATCCAACGCTCAAAAAGCTGAAACAAAACCTGATGACCTGCAAAATGCGGTTACCTGTAAAGGGTCTTAAATTTGAGACTGATCCCGGAATATTTTTGTTCAAGGAGCTGAAAGATGAGCTGGGAAATGACAGAAGCCGAAAGATCAGAACTGATGAAGGAAGGTGTGGTTGTATATGACACCAGGCTCTTAAATGCTTGGAGTTAATGTGTCTGATGGTCTCCCATGAAAGAAACTGATGAAGAGAGAAAGAGAAGAGTTTTGAAGAAGAGAAATAGAAAGAGTAAGACAGACTGGTTCAAGAGGAGGAAAATTGAAAGTTGAACGTTGCACTACTGACTTTGTTTTGCCTTCTTCAAACTAAAATAAACTTAAGAAAAAAAAAAAAAACTAGAAAAAGTGACATTGCATGCTGCATTGAAACTGGTCTAACTGCTTTTTTCCCTCCATTTTTCTCATATATATATATATATATATAAAATTCATGAATGTTGCATCAGTCGGGTCTTGCCTGGTACTAGAATAAAATTCAATCAAATAGAATTGTGATTTGGTGATATGTGTTGCATATTTCCCACTAGTTGGACTCAATTTGAGTCCTATGAATTACAACATTTTTCAAAACAATTTTGCCTTGGAACCATGTGTATTCCAACATTTACAAAATTTAGTTTGATCTACCAAACACTGAAATGTAGATGTTTTGTAGTTTAAGAACAAAGTGGCTATATCATTTTTTATTATCTCTAGCATTGTAAAACATTGTCAAATTTGTAGTAATGAATGTTTATTTTAATACTTTAATGTTTCAAATCAAACATCTTTCAACTACTATCAAACAATAAGTTTTAAAAGAACTAGTCCAACAATCAACTGTTAAGATCTCTTATTTTAATACAGATATATTAGAAGATATTAATATCTGCATTTCAACGCATTTGTAAGAGTATGAAGTCAAATTTGAATACTCTGACTTCACGCTTGAAATTTCATACATGATACATACAACACAAGTAATATAATACATTTAATCCTTGGAGTTGGGACATTGTTTGACTTGAAAATGTACCTCCAAGTGGCATACAAATTAGGCAATAACAAGCACTGTGTCTTATGGTACCCTTAAACTGCTGGACTGCATGGCAAAGTCTAGCCAAAATCATTGCAAGTATGCCTGCTTTTATAATTGAAGCTTAATTTGGACTAAGATGTTGGGTGGGTTTGTGGTGTGACATACAATTTCTTGGCTAATTTTATGGTGCTTTCTCCAAGTGCTTGCTATTATTTATCTCATGCTCTTTTTGTTTCTCTTTCTCCCCACTCCCCTGCTTGTATATATTTGTTGCCTTATGATATGATGAAGTAAGGGATAGCCCCATTTGAAATATACCAACCAAAACTACTTCCTTAGAACACTTTGAAAATATCTTTTCACAATATAAACCAATTTGTCGTTAGGAAAGTAATGTAGCAGACAGAAATTGGAGATCAAAATCATACATAAAGAATAAAACTTATTTACGTGAATCTTGTCCCCTTGTAGGCTTTTCTCTCCTTTCATTATGACTCGTGGCAAGCAATTAATTTAGTAGAGTAAGTTTTTTATCTCTATGTAACTGCTTCAAACAGTTAATTGAACACATGAAGCAGTTTGTATTTGTCTCTCCAATCCAACTTTGGTTACATTCTTTGATGGGAAAATGTATATGTAAGGAAGCCATGCATAGATGCTTGGATTAGATATTCTAAGCATTTGAAGTGCATTCAAACAATCTACATACACCATCATTTGTGATAGTCGGATAATCTGGAAGAGTTATGCAATTTAACACTTAAACAATGACGAGAGATTAGTTTTATATAACACATATTTTAAATTTTATTATATTTATATGTAATGCAAATTTTTTATATAGATAGAAGATTTAATATGTCTATTTATTCTATCGTTTGACCCTCAGTTATGATGCTATGCTCTACAATGACTCTCGACCAACTTGTCTTTTAAACATCACTAGACTCCAACTTTATGCAAAGGACTTTGTCTTCACCAGTTTCATTTTGGGCTTATCATTGAAGCCAATTTATGACAAAATTGTTTGAATTTGAAATTTGAGTTACAAACGTATACCCATATCAATGAAGCCAAATGTTCATGTGTCATATATATGTTCAGAAAACAGAAACTTCAAGAGCTATAAATAAGATCCTTATCTAAAATCTGAGCACCATACAACAAAGAAAGTGCCCATAATTTTTTCTGCACTAAATAAACAATGTTAGGTGAGGATTGGTAGCAGATTCCCAGGAAAATTAAATAAGAAGCTCTATTGATAGTTAATTTTTCTTTGAACTTTATTCTATTTTTTCTATGTGTGGTTGATCTAGTAATAATATTTCATCTATGTATTTAATTACATAAAATTGTATCTAAACATAGATTTAGACACCACAACAGGAAAGTTCCATAGGAAAAAGTTAGTTGTGAAATCTCCCAATGAAAAAGCAAAGTTGAAGCAGAGGAAATAAGGACTAAGACAGATCTAGACACCACAACAAATCCCACCATCCAATGAAGATTTGCAGTTATCATCTCTCAATCTCTCCAACCTACTCTCATTTCAAACCCAAAATGATCCTACCTACTAAGATTTTAAATTCTTCTCCAGGAAAAAAAAAAAAAAATCCCCAGTTATTTTCTTCCTAATGTTCAATGGAAGATGTTGGATTGACAACATAATGAAGATGTGTTGTTGTTTGGAGGGACTTATGTGTAATTATATTGTATTAGAATTTTATATAAATATGCTATTATATTTCTTGTATCTTGTAACTCTAAAATTAATAAAAAGGAAAATTATTCGATCATGAATATAAACATTCTTAGTTGAGCCCAATAGTGGCTTCAAGTCAAGTTTAACTCAAGAATAGCTTGAGCTGGATTTGAAAATCCATAATGCCCAATTTAAGCTCAAATTGTATATAATATTGTTCATAAGATAAATAATGTTGTCAACGAGATGAACAATATTGTTAAAAAGATAAATGATGTTATCAAATAAATAAATAATATTATCTTTGGAAATAACCCTTGGAATCGACTTTTTTGACCTAATCGAACAAAAACCGGCTACGCCATTCCCACAATCAGTGCACAAACTCATTCAATTCTTTCTTACTCATGTGTTACACATGAATTCCTGTACTTATTGACCCAATCAAAGTCTTTCAAAATTTACATAATCTTTTTCCCAATTGAGGGCTATTACAACTTCAAGATTTTCATATAAAAACAAAGACTTTGCTTGAAAAAGACTTCTCTGAAAATTAGTGGACACTGGCTAGAACCAACTTAGCAATGTGAAAAGTATATATACTATATTATAATAAATTTGATGCAACTTAACAATATTTATTTTCCTTCAATTTCTCCATTAATTATATATATAAATAACCCTCAATTTGGAAAAAAAAAAACTTTAAAAAATATGGTGAAACACATGTAATATCATGTTATTTTTATCAATAAAACAATGTGCACTCAAATTTAAGTATTTAATTAGATATTTCAATAATGTATTATAAAGTAACTGATTGATTTTAAATTAAGTATAAAATAACATTTAGTCATATGATAACATATAATTTAAGCACTCAATTGAGTATTTAAAATTGGGTGAATATAATATTATTTTATTTGTATATCTTTGATAAAGTCTCATCATGCGTATATTTACTTTGAAAATGCTAATTATTTTAGTTGATGGTATCGCGTTATCTTCATCTTGATGTAATGAGAAATTATAATATATTATCATAGTTATTATCACTCTTACTTGATAACAATTTAACAGTGCCTTATATATATATATATATATATATATATATATATATATATATATATATATTATATTATAATATTTTTATATTACAAATGTATTTTTCCTGCACTTGCACTCTTTGTGCACTCACACTCTTTGTGCACTCACACACATTTTGCATCCGTACGCACTCTTCGTATTCACACATGCCCTTTGCACTTGCATGTATTATTCTTATTTATATTTATTTTTTTATTTTAATTTGTATATATCAATAATTAGAACAAAAATTAATCTATTTTTGAATAAATTTTTGAATATTCAATTCATAAGTTATCAAATGTATCATCAATATAATGATGTAAGAGTACACTCTAAAAAAAAAGAATGTTGATAAAAAATTATACTGAATCTAAAGTAAGTAGCATAAAAAATTATTAAAATAAAAATTAAGTTTGCTTAAAAGGATAAGTTCATTCAAAATTTATCTAAAGAAATTTAAATAAAAAACTTCTATACTTATTTTAATTAATCAATAAAACTATGTGTACCCACTTTGGATACACAAATATATACACATTTATATGTGTCATTATGTGATTAAATGATTTTGAATTAAGAATAAAACAATAACCAATTATATGATGACACGTATGAGTGTGTATACATTTGTGTATCTAAAGTGGATACACATAATATTGCTCTTAATTAATATCCCTGTTATTGTTGTTAAAAGCTAAGATTTGGTGGTTGACCACAGTTTATTTAGAATAATTAATATTTAATGAAATTCATTCTAAACAAATAAAAAATAAAAATCTAGGAGGGGCTGAATTGTAAATAAATAGAAATCAATGACGGTTTTTCGGACCAAAAATCTCTCCCTCCGATATAAATACCCAGCTCATAACCATGTTTCTCTCTCGGAGCAATATTTTGCCTCTATTGCAGTTATTACCAAATTTTCACACAAATACGATCCTCAAAACTACCCTCTTCCATTTAATTGTGGCAGCTTTTCAGGTATGTTGACTCGTATTCATTTGATGTGAATGTTCCTCTTTTTATGATTGTTCTTTCAGGGAATTTGTTTTATTTGTTTAATGATCTGGGATTGTTTCTGAAATGTGGGATGAGTTTGGAATCTGAAAAAGATGAGTTTTTTTATCTAAATAATTATTTTTGTGATCGAAGTTGTGATCTTCTTGTGCAATTCATTGATTTATCTGTGTTTTAATTGTTGAGGATTGATTGAGTATTTGTTGATTCTGTTGGTGATGAATCTGATTTTGAGTTTTATTTGGATTAATCTGTGTGTACACGTGGCTGTGTACTTGGCAATGTGCTTGTTTGGAGATGACTCAGCTTGTGTGTTTGTGTTCAGTGTTGTTTTGCAACATGGGTTTGTTTTATTTGCTTGAATGAGAACAAAAATAAGAGGACATGAGGTTGTTTTATGGTACATGTAAGTTGAAGTAAAGGTATGTACGGCATTTGGATTTTCGGATTGATTCTTCTGTTGGACAATGCTAGTGATGCATTGGATTGGAGTTGCCATGATTATTCATGGATTTGTTTGTTTTCACATGATTGGAGGAACAACAATGATTTGTGGTTATGGTTTTGTTGAGGTGAATTTTAAGTTTATCGGTTTGGTCTAGGTGGCATTTATAATTGTGGTCTTACTTTTTGTTTCTTTATGTTTTGAATTTGTAGGTATTTCTGTACAATGGGTTCTAAATCAGTTGTGGATTTGATAGAGGACTCCTCAGGGGTTCATTTTTCTGGTTTTCGTATGGATGGTTTGGAGGCTAGGAATACAGAAATGGGGCATACAACAACTTCTACGCCTGGAAACGTGCATAAACAGCCTTTTGTTATTGGTAAGGGTTGCTGTGCAAAGCTTTAGGTAACAATCACTTATAATGTTTGTTAAAATAGCTTCTTAGTGATTAAAGCATGCCATGAAAACTTGAATTTGAAGGGCGTGCTTGTTCCTGATTATTAGCATTTACTTTATAATGTTTGTCAAACTGTCGTTGTCTATGAGATGAGTGATTAGGCTTATTAAACCTCTCTGTGCAACCTCCCTAGTCTTTGAGTACACAGTTAATAAATAAAGTAAAGAAGGGAAGCTTGGTTATGTGCTAGGCTTTGCCTGACAAATAAGACGTAACATAAGCAATGTGAAGAGAACAATGTGAGAAGATGGGATGGTGCCAGTCTGGGCTGGATTGCTTGCTGTGTCATGTTCTGCAATATATG
Source organism: Mangifera indica (assembly GCF_011075055.1). Lineage (NCBI taxonomy): Eukaryota > Viridiplantae > Streptophyta > Magnoliopsida > Sapindales > Anacardiaceae > Mangifera > Mangifera indica. Next base: position 12,939,382 of record NC_058154.1, read on the forward strand.
GATGTGTGGTTTCCAGTCACAAGCACATTATGTATGCTGTAAACGTGTTTGCATGCTCAGACATGTGCTTGGATGATTGCTGTTTCACATGCTAATAAAAGTCAATACTGGCAGAGCCTCTGAAATTTGGTTCTAGTTCTCTTGAGTACTGCTTTGCACATGCTAAATTTTTGCTTCTGCTTGTTTTCCAGTACATTGCTTTATCTATTGTATCCTGAAATATATGGTACCTTCTTGTCATTTATTTTGACTTTAACGTTTTCTTCCTTGTGGCAGGAGTTGCTGGGGGAGCTGCTTCTGGTAAGACTACTGTTTGTGATATGATTATTCAGCAGCTTCATGATCAACGTGTTGTATTGGTTAACCAGGTAAGGTTTGTCCTATAACCAAATTTATAGACTTTTTAATTACCAAGCCACAGTTCTTTTGTGTTGGACTTTTCTTTCAATTTAAAGAATTAAGTAAATTTCTGCTCAGGGCTTGTTGTAAACCACTGTCTTGAGTTAGTCAAAGACTTCAGACAATTATTGCCTTCCCTTCATTTGCCATTGACTAATCTAGATATTCATAATAGGACTGTTTTCATGGAACCAATGAAAAGTAGAATATTGGCAGTGGTGACATTTACAAGTCAAATTATGATAAATCCCTTAGATTTGGATTTCATATATGGTTCTTTCTACATACATGTTTAGCTTATGTTTTAAAGAATATATGTTTATTTGGCTGTTTAACATTTTTACTCTTGGTTATAAATCTTGGTGTTTGTGAAACTTAGGATAAACCTTTGACCTTTGTCTGAAGGTCTTTCTTTTTCTTCTGTTTTTATCAGATATCACATGTGTATCTTTTGACATCTTACATGAGATGGGCTTTTTTTTTTGTTAAATAAATATTTTATAAAAAAATTTGGCAGGATTCCTTTTATCACAACCTGTCAGAAGAGGAACTTGCTCAGGTTCATGAATACAACTTTGACCATCCTGGTGAGAGCATTTCTGTAACATAAAAATGATCTTACTGGGAGACAATGATCTGTGCTGAATTTTCTTGTAGACACTGGAATTTTAGATCAATGGCTGATGCAAAAGCAGAAGCATTGTGCATGTGTTGACTCATGTAGTCATCTTATGCTTTGTTGTATCATTTCTTGAAACATGAAAACATTATGGCATATGTGTTGCAATTCATATAAGTTGGTTCTATGGCAAAAGATTGGCAAATCAAACTTTACTAGATTTTAATAGTAGTAAATGTAACCGAGTTCTCATCTGTACATACTGTTTTCATTCTCAAGCTTCTGCTTACTTAGACATATCTTTACCTGATGTTAATTTTACTGTCAGATGCATTCAACACTGAGCAGCTATTACAGTCTATGGAGAAGTTGAGGCATGGAAAAGCTGTAGATGTTCCAAACTATGATTTCAAGAGTTATAAAAGCAATGTCTTTCCCGCAAGAAGGGTATATATTTATTATGATCCAAAAATAAAAGCCACTTGACATGTAATTGCCAATATTTTCTGCAAATTCCTTGCAGATCTCATGGACATGGGTAATTAAAATGTTTGGTTTTCTGTTCTTTCCCTTGAAGAGTTGATTCACCTATTTCCTACAACTGCAGCAATTTTCTTATGATTTTTTATACCTCGTTCTTGCATATCTTTAACTATTATTTAGTGAGGTCTTTGTCTTTAGCCTATGGAGTGAAGAACTGTTGTAAAATTGTGCTTTCTCCCCGCAGATTCAGCTTCTTTATTATTTATATCAATAACTCTGGTTGATGTGTATCATCTGCAGGTTAATCCTTCAGATGTTATTATTCTGGAAGGCATACTTGTTTTCCATGATCCTCGTGTCAGAGAGTTGATGAACATGAAGATATTTGTTGATACAGGTTGATTGTTTTTCCATCTCCATAACTACATGTTGATTTTAAGATATTCCAGTTACTAGTGGAGTAAATTTTTATGTGTACATGTAAATTTAGAAAATGGGGTGGTGCATGATCTTGTTAAAGGCATTTTCAGTACCGATATTAAAGTAGTTAATAGATTAATTTACAGAAAGCTACATGTAGAGCATTGGCAGAGTTTGGAGCCCCTAAAAGATGGGATATTGTTTGGCAGGATGTATTACTGTTTTTACATATTGTTTTACATATGCATGATATGGTTGCCGTGTTGAGCTCTATTCAACCTGCATTTGGTTCCTGAAACTTATAACTTGCAGTACCTGACATAGTACAAATGAATTTACTTGGCACCTATAAAAATTCTAAACTGCATGGGCTTCGCTTTGGTTTCTACCAATTTTTCACTTCAAATTAGTGAAACAGTTTCTGTTGGTTTTTCATCAAGAAATCACTGTAAATTTTAGGAACGTATTTTGTGTTACTTCAACGTTGTTACTAAGTTGGGCTATCACTTCACATTGTAAAATTTTCAGTGCAGATGCTGATGTACGTCTAGCAAGGAGAATAAGGCGTGATACTGTTGAGAAGAGCAGAGATATTGGTGCAGTACTTGATCAGGTATTTATTGCATCAGAATGGATTTTAATCTCGAATAGTGATGACATATATTGTTGATATCTTATTGGTTTTAGGCATGATGGTTTATCTTATCTATTGGAAATAGTTGGGAGCTCACTTCTTAAATTTATGGCCCTTTGGGTAGAGAAAGTTATTTAGCATCCTGAAAACCATACATATTTAAATAGCTTGCGTAGATTCTCAAATTTAATTGGGATTTTGTTATCTAATTTGTCCTGTCCTTCAGTTAATGTCAGAATGTTTTTACTCTAGGAGGTTGAAATGATCCAGTCTATTCTGTAAAATACCTTTCAAGTTTTCTTATTTTTGCATAATTGTCAATTCTTCTGAAACAAAAAAAAGTTTTGTCCGCTTTTCTGCATTTAAGCCAATTTTGATTTTAAAATGGACTTTGGCTTATGCAGGACTTTGAAATATCATTATAGATGTTAATACTCAGTTAATTTGGATGCAGTACTCAAAATTCGTGAAGCCTGCTTTTGACGACTTTATACTTCCAACGAAAAAGTATGCAGATATCATTATTCCTCGTGGAGGAGATAATCATGTGGCCATTGATTTAATTGTGCAACATATTCGCACAAAACTTGGCCAGCATGATCTTTGTAAGATATACCCTAATTTATATGTCATTCAATCCACTTTTCAGGTATCACCACTTTCCACTAATTTAATTTGTTTTTATCAGACTTTTTTTTATTGTTAATTTTGAGTCTTGAAATTTGCTGTGGTCTCATCCAGATTCGCGGTATGCATACCCTTATACGTGATTCTCAAACAACAAAACATGACTTTGTCTTTTATGCTGACCGGTTGATTCGTTTGGTGGGTATATGCTACTTCATTTTTGTGGATTTGCTTCATGCTTTCTTTACTCAGTAATAGATGCAACAAATTTTTGCCTTTAGTTTGTTTAGTCATCAAGCGTGGTGAACCTTTTCCAGGTTGTTGAACATGGACTGGGGCATTTACCGTTTACAGAAAAGCAAGTGATTACTCCAACTGGTTAGGATATGTTATTCAATGTTGAATCAGTGAAGAGTATCTGAAATCATCTTCTTCTTTTTCTATGCTTACATGTGATTTTTACCTTCTGTAAATAAGAATGGTTTCTACATTCCAGAAGATATTAACAAATTTTAGTTTGAGGTATTGAACATGGCAACACTAAGTTCCGACATATATAATACAATAACACTTTATGCACTAACAATACATATATATGTCATCATGTGAGTGAGTGATTTTAAAAGATAAAGTAACATCAAATGACATGATAATGACACATCAACATTTCTACCCACGTTTATACCATTGTTATAGTATGTAGTGTTACTGTAAAGAATAATATTGTTACTGTACTTTTGGTATGTGGAGATTGTAGTTATCACCGTTGCTGTTTTACAAAATTCTCTTCTTGCTGGGAATGCAGGATCTGTATACACTGGTGTAGATTTCTGTAAGAGGTTATGTGGTGTCTCTGTTATCAGGAGGTACATCTTTAGTTTCAAATCTTTTAAGTCCTGTATTAAGATTTTTTAATATTGACATTGAACATCTATTTTAGTCGTCTAGAATATGCTAATACATATTATTTTCTAGAAAATATCTTGTTGGAGCATGCTAGGTCCATGTATGTTCTAAGTTGGAAAGACAAGGAACTATTACATGTACTTAGTGCTAGATTTAATTTGAGTTGTTTGAGCTTGAATTCAAGCTTGTATCAAACCAACTGAGTTCGAGTCAATTCGAATATTTGAATTCAAGTTGACTCTTTTGAATTGAATCAAAGTTAAATTATTATCGTTTCAAGTTTATGCCTCCATCCATCGATCTCAAACTGACCCTTTTGAATTTGAGTTGATCTCAAGTTGGAACTTGTTTAAGTTTAACTTGAATTGAATCCAGTCTTACATTTTCTATTCTTCTCATTTGTCATATATCATTAATAGGGCTAGATTCAATCTAGGCCAAGCCTGAATAAAACCCAACTTGAGATCAACTCGAAACTGAAAGAGCTAGCTCAAGATCAATGAGTTAAAAAAATGGTTAAAAAACAATTTAACTTTGGATTCGATTTAAGCCAACTCAAACTCATATGTTCAAATTGGTTCGAACTCATCTCATTTGATTTGAGCTTGAATTCAAGCTCAACAGTCTAGATTGAATTCAACCCTAATCATTGATGGAGTTAATGACATTGATGAAACAAAAAGTCTTGTGGAATTGATATACCAATGGTGGCGGTTGTGCAAGGGTAAAGCAAGATTTAACTATTTCGTAAGAGAGGTTTGACTATCAGTTTGTTGCACCTTTACTACGGATATAATGATACCTATTTTGCCATTAACTTCTTGTTTGTGTGATGAGCAACTTTCCTTTTTGGTTTTTCCTGCTTTTGTTTTCTTGTTTTCCTTTTTTCATATGATGCCCAAGTTGTTGATTCTTCTTTTAAATGGATGCAAGTGGTGAGAGTATGGAGAATGCTTTACGAGCATGTTGCAAAGGTATCAAGATAGGCAAGATACTAATTCATAGAGAAGGTGACAATGGTCAGCAGGTATGCAAAGTTCCTACGCTCTTTTCTTTGTGTGTGTCCATGTCTGTATTAAGTTCTGAACTTATATTGGTGTTCTGCTTTTGCAGCTAATCTATGAGAAATTGCCACAAGACATCTCAGAGAGGCATGTATTACTATTGGATCCTATTCTTGGGACAGGTTAGTCTATTTTCATGGTGGAAAATCTAAATCTTGTTTATTTTTTACATTCTTTTACATTTTTCGCTTTACATCACCTTTGTTGTTGCTTTTGATTTAGGATCAAGGCCGATCAACTGGCTAAGATTAAACTTACATAAATGTTGTTCATTTTGTGATTAATCTTTTTAGGTAACTCAGCTGTTCATGCTATTTCTTTACTTATAAGCAAGGGTGTACTAGAGTCCAACATTATATTTCTGAATCTCATATGTGTAAGTAGCATTAAATTCTTGTGTCTTTTTATATTTACTTTCTTATTCAATGTTTCCTTTTGAAATTCTCCTTTGTTGATGACTTTATTTGAAGACATACTCATTGACGCTACAAATTTTCTGTGAGTTTCACCAGGCACCTCAGGGTGTGCATGTGGTTTGTAAACGATTCCCGAGAATAAAGATTGTGACTTCTGAGATTGATATTGGTTTGAATGAAGATTTCCGTGTCATTCCTGGCATGGGTGAGTTTGGAGACCGGTATTTTGGTACAGATGATGATGACCAACAAATGTCAACCTCTTTTTCCTCCACCACAACAGTTTAACTAGCCTACCGGTCTTTTCCCAGATCATTATCCGCGGAAGTTTTGAGAATCAACATTATTAACTTTGTTGTGCGGGCGATGTGTTTTCATTTTTCAACAATTCTGATTTCTTCAAACCTAGAGTTTCAATTTTGGATATTTGTTCTTTTCTTTTTCTTGAAACATTTTGAGTTACACCGGGGGGTGTTTGATATAGCTTGTGTGAACCATCTTGTTACACTTCTTTCTGCCTTACTGCTACTCAACCTCCCCCACATAGAGATGGCCTTAAATTTGCTTGGCATATAAGAGCAGTGTCACAACATCAAACTGCTTGACAAGCCTCTCTTTGATATCGGTATTTATGAACCAAAACATTTATAAAATTCCTTCATTTTTTAACCCCGGATCGGTTTTTCACCTGTTCATGTATTATTTTTTAACATTTTTATCATTTGTTGATTGAATTCGTCAATCTGGGAATGTATTGATTCTCATATACAATGCTTGAACAATAAGCTGGTTGAAAACCTTGTGGCTAATGTTCTGAGATTAGTAGTAGCATCCATAAATTGCCTTTTGCATGTTACGAAACTTGCTTGAGGGATGAGCCGTGCTTTTGCACACTATATTTTCAGGTTTATTTGAGCGGGATAATAATTAGATTTGTTTGTATCATGGGTTTCGTTAAAGGGGTTAGTCTAAGTCAATCAATAGTCATATCTGTTAATCTATATTATTTGGTTCAATAAACTATTTAAAATAATATTAAAAACAATTTTACTACTTAATTATTAAGTATGAAGTAATCATATTTATTTAAAAATGAGTTCATCCTAACCGTACACACCAATGTCAGCTGATCAGCTGTGACTTCAATTCCAGTAAGTGCAAATGTGTGGTTTGGGTGCTTCTCAAGTTATGTAATGGTTGTGAAGAAAAAAAATTTGCTAATTTTTAAATTGGCGTTAACGTAGAGGTTTAATCAGGGTAAATCATTAGTTGAACTGGTTGGTTTGGGTTTGTTTAATCAAGATTTATCCCAGAGGTTTGATCTGGTTAAATCATCAGTTGAATCGATGGGTTTATGTTGTTGCAATCGTGATTCATCCTAGTTCAGAACTCTATTGAGTTTAAAACATTCCTGAATTGAACTGTCTCATGGTTTTCGGTTGAACCTACCGATCAGTCCGGTCTACTGAACCATGGTTGATCTATCGCCACTTGGCTGCGAGAATGATCACTGGTTGCTTTCCAAGGATGATAACTTTGATTGAGCTAATCTTTTGACACGTCTTGATGCATGGACGGCTAGGATTTTGTTGGTATATTCTTCTATGCTAATTGATCCATGTAGACTGGGTAAATATGCAGCCACTTTTTCTCTTCTCTCTCTGTGTCAGCTTTTCAAAATTCAAAGATCCCTCTGATTTAAGTCCCTTTGAAGGATGTATTACAAAGACTGAATCCATACATAGAGCTGCAATCAAACCAAATCAATTTGAGTTTAAGCATGCATAAACTTAAGCTCGGCTCAGTTTGAATCCACCGATAGATTCAGCATTCATTGCAAGCTTTCCGAGAAATCCTGGTATTCAGGATTTATCCTAAATGGAATGAGACATAAATTCTGCCAGAGAACAAAGGGCATGAGGTGGGAAAACATGATAAGGAAAAGTTCATTAAAATGCCAATTCCAAGGTTTTCCACATCCGAAAAAAAAGAAGAGAATATTACAAGGAATAATATAGAAGTGAAGAGGTACCTTACAAAAAGAATCAATCAGAATTTCTGCTATCACTTAAGCACATCCATAGAAGACAATGAAGGCGAAAAGAAAAAAAAGAAAAACACAAAGACAAGAAATGAAAAAAGAGAAAAAAAAAAAAACCATAAGCATGTCTGTAGAAAACAAGTTAGTAAGCCCATTACTAGGTGCAATAAAATAGCTTGGTAAACAAGAAATATCCCCACATTTTGACTGCACTATGTGTAGGGCTGGGTCCGAGCTAGGGCTACTTGATCGAGTTACCAGAAATTGGCTAGTAGATTCATCTTTCTCCAACAACTATTCTTCTTCTCCGATTTCTTCTCTTGCGATTCTTCTTCTTGTTCTTCATCTTTCACTACCTTTGTTCTTCTTTTTTGGCATCTTTCAGGTGGCTTATCTAACGAACTCATCCCCAACTTGAATTGGACTTTCAGGATTTATACAGAGCTTGAGCTAGCCTTTGTTTGGGCTCGACTCGAACACACCCCTAAGTGTATGGGCAGCTCAGTCGTTAGATTGCACTGTCATTAAGCTGAAAACATGATAAACTGCAGACTTTAGTTTAGGAAGGAGGTTAATAGCAGGCATGATCAAACTCCAATAGACAAATGCCACAATACTACTAAATTTTATGTTACCTGAACCCCCTTCCAAACAAGATTTGCATACTTTCAGCTTATTTTTCTCACAAATCATAAAAGCAACCTCCCAAACTGTCTGCCTGAGATAAAAAAGCAACCTCACTTCATATTCTTGTACATCACTTTGAACATCATGACACTTAAGCCAAATTACTACTAGAGATAATGGGGCTGCTTAACAAAAGCAACCAGAGAAATAAAAGTGCAGAACTACAACAAAAATCCTTTGACATCCAGGTCATCTAACTCAGCAATGCAGAATGAACCTTGAACGTACCACTGGGACTGCAAGGTAGATAGATTACATTCCAGGATTCAACTACAACCTGCAGGCATGGCTTAATCAATATTATGTTGTCATATTAAACTAAATTATTTATTGTACAGTGACAAATTTTCAAGATGTAACAACCTGACATACTGGGGTTAGTGTGCAAGGGAAGGAACTGTTTTCTTCATTTCTGAGATAAAGGAGAGCTCATTCTTCCTCCAGATATGAATCTTCCATCTATTCAAATGCTAGGAATGTGGGCTATTTTGGACCAATCATGACCTTCAGTCCTTTTGCATCGTTTTTTCACCAGGGGACAACTATGGATATATAACTGTAGAAGTGAGGACTGTAAGCCTGACTCTGGAAAGGATGTGAGATTTGGGCAATCGCTGATTGACAAACATTCAAGAGCAGAGAGGAATTTCAATCCTGGGAACCTTGCAATGGTTAGCCAAAATAGAGAGGTGGGCAGCATAGTTGCAGCATCATCTCATGGAAAAGACTCTAAATATGGGCATCCTCTAATCTCAAGGTTTCTAAGAGATGTGAGTCTTTGCAAAGCCCACCCAGATAGTGACCTATAGATATTGAGATCTGCAATCAGAAGTGATTCCAGGTTAGTAGGAAACCTTCTTCTGGAATGGATGTGACATCTGGACACTGTCTTATTTGTAATTCTTGGAGAAATTTGAGGTTGTGCATGTGGTTCGGCAGAGCTTTAAGTTTTCTTATGTCTCTCGATTGACAAAATTCTTAAGCTTCTCTTTGGAAGGCCTTCTTCTGGGAAAGAAAAAAAAAAGGAAAAAAGAAAAAAAAGAAAAAAAGAAAAAAAAAGAAATAAAGAAATAAAAAGAAAAAAAGAAAAAAAGAAAAAAAGAAATAAAAAGAAATAAAAGAAAAAAAGAAATAAAAAGAAAAAAAGAAAAAAAGAAAAAAGGAAAAAAAAAACAGAGTCCCACTTTTCATCACATTTTGACTGTACTGTGGGTAGGGCTGGATCCAAGCTAGGGCTACTTGATTGAGTAGAGTCTGAAATTGGCCAATAGATTCATCTTTCTATGGTAACTTTTCTTCTCCCATTTCCTTTCAAATGATTCTTCTTCTTGTTCTTCATCTTTGACTACCTCGTTTTTTGGAATTTTTCAGGTGGCTTATCTAATGAACTCATCACCAGCTTGAATTGAACTTTCAGGATTTATACAGAATTTGAGTTGGCCCTTGTTCAAGCTTGGCTCAAAAACACGCCTGATTGTATGGGCAGCTCAGTCATTAGATGCATTGGCATTAAGCTGAAAACATGGTACACTACAGACTTTAGTTTAGGCAAGAGGTTTAGCAGGCATGATCAAACTCCATTAGATAAATACCACAATGCTATTAAATTTTAGAAACCTGAACTCCCTTCCAAACAAGATTTGCATACTTTCAGCTTATTTTCCTCACAAATCATAAAAGCAACTTCTCAAACTGTCTTCCTGAGATCAAAAATAGTCAAATTTAGGACAGAATGAATGAAATTCAAATCAACCAAACTTAAAGGAAACAATGCAAAAACACTAATTACCTCACTTCAAATTCAAATTCTTGTACACCACTTTGAACATCATGAAACTTCCGTTTATAAGCATTAAGCAGTGATAAGCCAAATTTCTACAAGAGGTTATGGAGCTGATTAACAAAAGCAACCAGAGAAAAAAAAATTGTAGAACTACGACAAAAATCCTTTAACAGAGGAAAAGAGAGAAGTCCAGAAACAGGAGCTCATTGACTTCCAGGTCATCTAACTCAGCAACACAGAATGAACCTTGAACTTACCACTGAGAACGCGAGATAGACAGATTACATTCAAGGATCCAACTACATCCTGCAGGCATGGCATAATCAATATTATGTGTTATCATATCAAACTGAATTATTTATTGTACAGTGACGTATTTTCAAGATGTAACAACTTGACATACCAGGGTTAGTCTGTAAGGGAAGGAACTGTTTTCTTCATTTCTGAGATAAAGGACAGCTCATTCTTCCTCCAGATATGGATCAGATATGAATCTGCCATCCATTCGAATGCGAGGAATGTGGGCTATTTTGGACCAATCTGGACCTTCAATCCTTTTGCATCGTTTTTTCAATAGAGGACAACCATAGATATATAACTGTAGAAGTGAGGATGGTAAGCCTGACTCCGGAAAGGATGTCAGATTTGGACAATCGCTGATTGACAAATATTCAAGAGCTGAGAGGTTTTTCAAACCCTCAGCAGATAGGAATTTCAATCCCTGGAACCTTGCAATGGTTAGCTGAGATAGAGAGGATGGCAGCATCGTTGCATTATCATCTCGTGGAAAACACTCTAAATATGGACATCCTCTAATCTCAAGGTTTCTAAGAGATGTGAGTCTTTGCAAAGCCCACCCAGATAGTGACCTATAGATATTGAGATCTGCAATCAGAAGTGATTCCAGGTTAGTAGGAAACCTTCTTCTGGAATGGATGTGACATCTGGACACTGTCTTATTTGTAATTCTTGGAGAAATTTGAGGTTGTGCATGTGGTTCGGCAGAGCTTTAAGTTTTCTTATGTCTCTCGATTGACAAAATTCTTAAGCTTCTCTTTGGAAGGCCTTCTTCTGGGAAAGAAAAAAAAAAGGAAAAAAGAAAAAAAAGAAAAAAAGAAAAAAAAAGAAATAAAGAAATAAAAAGAAAAAAAGAAAAAAAGAAAAAAAGAAAAAAAAAGAAATAAAAGAAAAAAAGAAATAAAAAGAAATAAAAAGAAAAAAAGAAAAAAAGAAAAAAGGAAAAAAAAAACAGAGTCCCACTTTTCATCACATTTTGACTGTACTGTGGGTAGGGCTGGATCCAAGCTAGGGCTACTTGATTGAGTAGAGTCTGAAATTGGCCAATAGATTCATCTTTCTATGGTAACTTTTCTTCTCCCATTTCCTTTCAAATGATTCTTCTTCTTGTTCTTCATCTTTGACTACCTCGTTTTTTGGAATTTTTCAGGTGGCTTATCTAATGAACTCATCACCAGCTTGAATTGAACTTTCAGGATTTATACAGAATTTGAGTTGGCCCTTGTTCAAGCTTGGCTCAAAAACACGCCTGATTGTATGGGCAGCTCAGTCATTAGATGCATTGGCATTAAGCTGAAAACATGGTACACTACAGACTTTAGTTTAGGCAAGAGGTTTAGCAGGCATGATCAAACTCCATTAGATAAATACCACAATGCTATTAAATTTTAGAAACCTGAACTCCCTTCCAAACAAGATTTGCATACTTTCAGCTTATTTTCCTCACAAATCATAAAAGCAACTTCTCAAACTGTCTTCCTGAGATCAAAAATAGTCAAATTTAGGACAGAATGAATGAAATTCAAATCAACCAAACTTAAAGGAAACAATGCAAAAACACTAATTACCTCACTTCAAATTCAAATTCTTGTACACCACTTTGAACATCATGAAACTTCCGTTTATAAGCATTAAGCAGTGATAAGCCAAATTTCTACAAGAGGTTATGGAGCTGATTAACAAAAGCAACCAGAGAAAAAAAAATTGTAGAACTACGACAAAAATCCTTTAACAGAGGAAAAGAGAGAAGTCCAGAAACAGGAGCTCATTGACTTCCAGGTCATCTAACTCAGCAACACAGAATGAACCTTGAACTTACCACTGAGAATGCGAGATAGACAGATTACATTCAAGGATCCAACTACATCCTGCAGGCATGGCATAATCAATATTATGTGTTATCATATCAAACTGAATTATTTATTGTACAATGACGTATTTTCAAGATGTAACAACTTGACATACCAGGGTTAGTCTGTAAGGGAAGGAACTGTTTTCTTCATTTCTGAGATAAAGGACAGCTCATTCTTCCTCCAGATATGGATCAGATATGAATCTGCCATCCATTCGAATGCGAGGAATGTGGGCTATTTTGGACCAATCTGGACCTTCAGTCCTTTTGCATCGTTTTTTCAACAGAGGACAACCATAGATATATAACTGTAGAAGTGAGGATGGTAAGCCTGACTCCGGAAAGGATGTCAGATTTGGACAATCGCTGATTGACAAATATTCAAGAGCTGAGAGGTTTTTCAAACCCTCAGCAGATAGGAATTTCAATCCCTGGAACCTTGCAATGGTTAGCTGAGATAGAGAGGATGGCAGCATCGTTGCATTATCATCTCGTGGAAAACACTCTAAATATGGACATCCTCTAATCTCAAGGTTTCTAAGAGATGTGAGTCTGTGCAAACCCCACTCAAATAGTGACTTATAGATATTGAGATCTGCAATCAGAAGTGATTCTAGGTTAGTAGGAAAACCTTCTTCCGGAATGGAAGTGATATCTGGACACTGTCGTATTTGTAATTCCCGGAGAAATTTGAGCTTGTGCATGTGGTTCGGCAGAGCTCTAAGCTTTTTACATCTCTCAATTGAAAAAATTCTTAAGCTTGTCTTGGGAAGGCCTTCTTCTGGAAAAGAAACAAGGTTGGGGCAATCCCAAATATAAAGATCACGAAGACTGCCAAGATTGTGGAGGTCCTCAGGTATGGATTTCAGATTATTACATTTACAAAGCTTCATATATCCAAGAGAAGTGTTTTTACAAAACCTTTGAGCTATCAGTTCAAGCTTTGAACAATTAACAATATTGAGGTGTTGAAGTGTCTCAGGTAAGTTGCCTCTGGCTGATAAGGCAGTGAGCTTATTGCAATTACAAATCTCAAGATGTTTGAGTGCTACAAGTTGTTGGAAAATCGATGATATGCTTGTGAGGGAGGGGCAATCAGAGATATACAAGTACTCAAGACCAGAAGTACAAGTACTCTCTTTATAATCTGACAACCGCTGCAACTTCTCACAATTTTTTATCTCAAGCCATTTTAGAGATGAAGGTAGCTTGTCTTTTACTATGAATCTCAGAGAACCGCAACCTCCTATTCGCAATCTTTCAAGAAGCTGTATTCCCTTAGGCAAGAATAATAGAGCATTGCAATTTTCAATAACAAGGACACTCAAATTGGAAAAGAAAGCAGCCTCTGGAAATGAAACAGAACTTACGAAATTTTCAATATGTAGTTCTTTGACAGAGGATAGGCTGTGCAACCCTGCTTGAGGTTGCTTCATATGCTGAATATCTTTATCCCAGAAATATACAAGTTCTTCACAATCAATCATCTTCAGTCGTTCAACGTTATGAAACTCTTGTTTTAAACAATTTCCAACGTCTCTTATATTTGCCAGAGTCATAGACTTCAGTGACTCAGAGCAAATCTTTTGACTGCTGTACACAATCTCTTTGCAACCATCTATTTCTAGTTTAGAGAGCATAGGGAAGCTCGAGAATGAAACCACCAATTGCAAACATTGAAAAATAACAAGCTTCTCTATTGAAGGAAGATGACTAGGCAATCTTCCAGAGAGTTTGGGGCATTTTATAATGGAAAGCTCAAGAAGGCAAGGAAATCTTTCAGGTAATTTTCCAGAGAGCTTGGGGCCTCTTATAATAGAAAGCTCATGCAAGCAAGGAAATAACTCAATCTCTTCAACAGAATCCCAATGCTCCCATTCATCCAAATCCACTAGAGAAAGAGTCTCCAAACTTTGGAAAGGCTTTGAATTACCTTCTCCATAGGTCTCTAAACCTATCCTTTTTAGTCCTGTAATCCCCTTGATGGTTAGGACTTTAAGTGACCCTAAAAGCCCCAATGAAGGCAAGGATGTACAGTTTCTACAGCTTTCCAATGTTAGGGTCACCAAATTAGAGAATAATGGATCTCCTAACCAAGAAGGAAATTCTTTGCCACCATAGCATTTAATAGTAAGCTCTTTTATATTTCTATGAGGCTGTAGCATGGCAAGTACATCCTTTTCAACTACCTTATTTCTCGAGTCCTCAAATTGCGACCCCCATTGTAGCAACAACACTTCTAGATCTTTCTTATTACTTAACAATGCGTCTCTTGCATCACAAGAATTAATCACATTTTCTAACCCTGAAATACTAAGCTTTCCTCGAAGAAACCTTAAATTCTTCAACTCCTTCAAACTACAACTAGTATGTTTACCCACAACAAAATCAGACAATGTTTGGAGCTTTTTAAAATTTTTCATTCCCAATGGCATTTCTCTTATTAAAGACGCATTTGTGATATCAAGATGGCGAAGGTTGATCAAAGTACTAATCTCCGAAGGCAATTTCGTGAGACGAAAACAAGCTTTTAGAAGCAATGTTTCTAAGTGGTATAGTAAAACCAATGACTCTGGTAAGCATCTAACTTGAGTGTCAGAAAGGTTGAGATACCTTAGAAGCCTTAATTCTCCAATGGAATCGGGTATTTCAGTGATGTAGTACTTAGATAAACATAGGGTTCTCAAATTTTTTAACTTGGGCAACAAATCAGAAAGAACCCTATCAGAAATGTATCTAACATGACCACCTAAAGGCAATGGTAAAAAAGTCCTTAGGCAATTAATTTCATCCAGAACCTGAAACTTAGTTTTGCTATCATAAGAACCAGTGATGCAAGAAAAATGACGAACCGTCTTACATTCTTCTGATTGCATATCAGCTTCTAATTCATCCTCTAACATAAAAGTAGTATCTCCAGCAGCCCATACAGCCAGATCATGAACAAGGTCGTGCATTGAAACTAGTGAAGAATCATCATTTGAATGTTGAAATAACGATGTGGCCAATAAATCATGAATGTATTCATGACCAACATCTTCCAGCTGCTTAAATTTTGAGGGGTGAAGGTAACCTTGTGACATCCACAAATAGACTAACTGCTCTTTGTGAATTTTATAATTCTTGGGGAAAATTGAACAGTAAGCAAAACATCTCTTAAGATGAGATGGAAGATGAAGATAGCTCAATTTTAAAGCAGGGAGAACATCACACGTACCTGACAAACGCCAGACGTTGCTTTCCAATATTTTCGCCCAGTCAGCTCCTCTCTGCTTGTGCCGTAGAAGCCCTCCAAGACTTCTAGCAGCTAATGGTAAGCCCCTGCACTTCTCGACAACTTTTTCACGGATTGATTCCAATTCCGGAAGTCCATCAATAACTCCAGCATGTTTCTGAAATATAGACCAACAATCATCATCTGATAGAAGCTTCAGACTGTAAAATTCGCCATTTCCAATTGTTAAAGCAACTTCTTTATTGCGAGTGGTCACTATTACTCTACTCCCATTTGCACAACCCACAAAGGGCGATTTTAGAGTTTGCCATGACCAATAATCAATCGACCATACATCATCCAAGACCAGAAAAAATTTTCTTCCAGCTATTTCCTCTCTCAGTCTTACTTGCACTTCATTCAAGTACTTGAGATCACAAGATTTGCAAGTGACTGACTCCAGAATTGTCTTGGAGATATTCAGAACATCAAAATCACGGCAGACACAAACCCACGATCTTAAATCGAAGTTGTGTGCTGGCACTTCATTGTAGACCATCTGGGCTAGGGTGGTTTTGCCAATACCTCCCATGCCCCAGATACCAATGGATCTAAGGTTTTCATCTCCAGATTGATCTCTAAATAACATGTCAAGAATTTTGGCTTTATCATCATCTCTTCCAATGATAGCAGCTTCAGTTGGCACACTTGAGCTTGGTAGTCTTTCCCAATCTACAGTTAACGAGTTCCCAGCAGCTATCTCTTTCAATCCAAGCTCAGATTTTTCCTCACAGAGATCTTTCAAACGGGAAGTGATTTTTCGTATCTTGGACTCTATATTAAGGCTGGAAATGAGTGCACTTGGAGTCCAAGAATCAGTCACCAACTTGCTCTTCAAAACAACGTAGTTATACTCATCCAGAACATCCTCCACATCATAAACCACAACTCGGAGGTCATCCAACCATTTCTTCACAGCCACGTTTTTCACTTGCTTCACCTCAACATCGTGAAACACTCCCTGAATCGACCACAAGAGCTTCTTCAATTGCTTCAATTCCGAACCTGTCATCCAATTTTCATAAATCAAAGATGCCAACTTGTCAAACAACACCGAAATGGATGCAGATAAAATCATGTATTCCATGAGCTAACAATGAACGATGAACTTGAACAAGAAAAACAAGTATCCAACTGCAAATTTGTAAAACTGCTCCTTTTGAAGTACTGTGTATAAAATCGTACACATAATCTGCGTACATATTTATAGTGTTTACAAAAACCACTGTAAAAGTACGACAATGGTTGAACTTCCCCAGTTGGTGGGTTGGTTGCCGTTGGATCCTTACCCCTTTCGAAGCTTGACGGAGGATCTTAATTAATCCAGCAATTCAATAGTCATTTCCTTTTTAAATTGTTTATTCAATTTCACGCGTTGTTCCTTAGTGGTAAAACCGTGTGGACTCCACCATGGCCGAATTATATGGAGTGCCTTTTGACGTTTTCTATGGAGCAGGTTTTGATGGATTTGTTCTTTTCTATATGCGTTTTCTAAGCAGAAACCGCTTGCTGGCGTTATTATATTAGTCTACATGAGCTTTGAAAAACTAACCATCTCCCCTCAGAGAAGCAATGTTTTTAAAATCAAAGACAATTACAAATAAATATATATATTATACAATTTATTTATTTGTTTTCAACATTTAGATTTTAAAATTTTTCAAAGATAGCTTTTATCATATAATTATATAATTTAAAATCAATTTTGACCTAATCTTTCATATATATGGATGCCTCAATCATGTTTAGATGTAAATTTAATCATCTCATCCATCACGCTTTTACTTACATTAAAAAGCAGATCCACATATTATAGTTGACATCAAAAGTGTTAGTATATCTCGAGTCATAATAGTTAGTGTAGGGAAAGTTTTTCAGTATGCCAAAATATCTAATTTTTCAATAGTATATTGCTAAAGAATTTTTGGATAATACGCAATGTTGATATAATTATAAAATTAACATTAATTTGTACTTTGACTTACACGCTACTTACTTTTGAGTAAGAGCGACCATATATGCGACTTTTTTTTGCATGAACTATTGAAACTTACCTCCAGTTTTGAAATTTTTCTAATCCTTCTATATTTTTATTTATAAATACTACACATTTCAAGTAAAAAATCTTGAACAAATTCAATAGAGTTAATATTGTTATTAATTGACAAATTTTCATCAATAACATCAAAAAATTTTTATAGTTTATTAGTTTTTGCCCTAGGATTTAAGATAATAGTTTCATAATAAAATAAACAATTTCACTTCAATATTTTTAAAATTTTTATTCTATTTGTCTAGATATATTCTAGAAAATATGATGAGACTCATATTCTTAAACAAAAAAACTTATTTCTATCATACTATATATTATTTGAATAAGCAGTTCAACAATACATACCTAAACAATTATTCGTGGTGGTTTTCAATGACTCTGATATATTTATTAAAGTCATAGCTATCTCTTAATTTTGAAACTTTTAAATACACTTATATTATTGTTACTATATAATCATTTTTATAAAAAAATATATAGATCTATATTGTTAATTTTATTGATATAAAATTATAAGTTTTGTATTGTAAAACTCATCTATTATATTATATCATATAATTAAATAATTTTAAATTAATAATAAATTAACATCTAATCACATATTAATATATATTTATTTATACAATAAAATTATATATCAATATAAAAAATATTTATATACATTTTTCTGTTTTTAAATGTGAACACATAATATTTTTTGGCTAGTGGGAACACTTCACTTTTTTATTTTTTGCCGCTAGGTTTATCAAAAGCAGTGTAAAAGTACACTAATGGTTGAAATTCCCCAGTTATGGTGCTGGTGGGTTGTTTGCCGTTGGATCCTTAACCCTTTAACAAGGGTCAATCTCGAAGGTTGATGGGGAGTCTTAATCAAAGCACTAAATAAAGTATTCTTCCCCTTTTTTGAGTCGTTTCTTGACTTTGATGCCTTGTCCCTTGGTGTTAAAACCGCGTGGACTCCACCATGGCGGAATTATGGATTGCCTTTTGACGTTTTCTCTTGAACAAATATGGATGGATTTAACTTTGGCCTAAGATCCTATTCCCACCAGAGGTTTGATGAATTTTCAAATTGATATCTAGTAATTATTAAAAACTTATATTCTTATTTATAAATAATTAAAATTAATATAATTGATTAATATCAAAAATAAAATAATTATTTAATTAATATATATTAAAATACTAATTTTTTTATTTTTTTAATTTAAAAAACTAATTATTTTCTCTCAAAATTAAATTCTAAAAAATTATATTTCTCTCCTTAGAGTTTTAATTTTTCAAGGTAATTTACCAGCTCTTCAGTGCTCTCTCTCTCTCTTGACGATGTCTCCTTTTCTACTGTTGCTTCCTACTCCATCTTGGACGTCGATCATCCAACTTTTCTCATCTGAGACGAAGACGTAGACTCAGATGAAGACAAAACATCTTCATCGACAATAAAGACAACGTCTCTGTCTCTGACGAAGATAACTAGAAGATTGACATCGAAGATTAGTGTCAAAACCAATGCCAAAGAGGGAGACATCGTTGGGAGGGAAAGATAGCATCAAAGAGTCAGTTGTTTATCAAAAAATTACCTTGGAAAATTGAAACCTTAGGGGAGAAATATAAATTTTTAAAATTTAATTCTGAGATAAAATTATTAGTTTTCTAAATCAAAAGAGAAAATGAGAAATATTTATTATTTTTAATATATTAGTAGTTAAATAATGATCTTACCCATGTAACTAACAAATTATATTAATTTTAACAGTTTACAGATGTAATTTTGGATTTTTAATATTTAATGAATATCAGTTTGAAAATTTAATAAATCTTAAATAAAAATAAACTTTTTTACCTTTAACTTATTAGATGTAATAGTTGTATGATTAATTATTGAAAATAGAGTTTGATCTTATTAATGTAGTTAACACAATCTCGAAGAAAAAGTTTGACTCGAAAAGGTTCCTCCTAAAAAAAAATTGATGGATTTGTCCCTTTCTATGTGTGCTCTAAGCGGAAATTGGCGGTGGTCTTGACAGAGAAATTATGTTAGTTCACTTGAGGTGGAAAAACTAATTGTTACACATACAAAACCGATGTTTAAAATTTGGATGGACCGGTTGGTCTAATTAAGAACCAGTGGTAATTCTGATTTAAATTATGATTAAAACATGTTTTATCTATCCAACTAGATTGACCCGAGGCTGATGTGATTGAATCATGTAAGGCCACGATTCATGTATTGTGTTAAACCAATGCAACTCTTGACATCAGCATGGATAAAATCTATTACAATAATTTAATTATTTCAAGTATTGTGTCACCAAATCCATTCAACTGATTAGGTTGATCAATCTATAGATCAACTCTTTGATGTGATTAATTCTGATTGAATTAAATTGACTTTTCATGTGTAATCAAAATCCTACGAATTTAAACAATGACTTGAAAGCATCCTATACAAAAATAATTTTTTTTTTTTTTTGATATAATCAGTTCTCACTTGCATGTAATTGCTCATGCATATCATATTGAACTGAATTGAATAGTGTTTGATTTGAGTTCAACCTTAATGCATAAATAGAAAACTTGAGCTAAAACTTATCTATCTGATAGAATTTTAGTTCAAACTTGAGACATCTCATAAATTTTAAAAAAATTATATTTTAACTCTTATAATTTATATATTTATCAATATTCATTAACATGCTTTAGAATGTGATTATCTTGATTTGTCTTTGTGTATATTTCCTTGTGAAGTTTGATAATGATGTGTGTTGATGCTTGAATCTTGGTTGGTTTGAATCTTAAGGTATGCACACTTTTTGGTATCATGAGAAAAGAGATTGATGAAACATTTTTGTGTTTGTTTTGTTTTTGTTTTTGTTTTTATTTTACTCAAGGACGAGCAAAAGATAAGTGTGGGGGAATTTAATAATGTCATTAATTGTTATTATTTTGATTTATAATTCCCTTATGTTATGTGAAAATTTAATTCAATCTAATGAAATTACTTGTCTTTTTGCATTTAGAAAGCTTTGAGCATATTTGGAGTAAGTTGAGCCAAAAAGATGAAAAACTGGAGCAGATCTATTAATCTGGAAATTCCGTGATGCTGACTAGGCGTGGGCACGTGAAAGACGAAAATAGAATGTGAAAATAAAATCTGGACGTCCAGATCAGCTGCAAGGGTCCACTAAGTATCAAGATTTGCTTCCTAAAAAAGGGATAATTATTGGCTGGAAAAGAGGATTAATTGAGATGGATAAGGAAGGATATTTTTGGAGTAAGGATATACATATCTTTTCCTTTCTTTTTGGGAAGATATGTATCACTTTGCTTGGTTGGATTATGAGATTAGGATTGATTTCAATTTCCAGATTTTTAGTAGGAAGATAATATATATACTTTTATTTTTATTAGAGAATCATTAACCATTGTAATTAGAGAATTAGAGAGCAAAATATGGTTTACAGTGGTTGAATAATTTCTCTTGGTTGAAGGGATCTGAAACCATGGAACTACAATGATTGTGAGATTTATTTTTGTTCTTTAATGCATCTTTTTAATTATTTGAGTATTAATTATCTTTTTGAATTATTTTTCATAATTGTGTTGGTTGATTTCTAAGGTACGTAATTAGTTTATCAATTAATATAATCTTTCATGATTATCTTTCTGAATTATTTTTCATGATTGTGTTGGTTGATTTTTAAGGTGCATAATTAGTTTATCAATTAATATAATTTATTGCTAGTTTAAGTGCTGAATCCATAATTGTTCAATCCATCTAATTGAAGTGGCAACTAGGTTTATCGTTTGCTGCATCAGAAACTATAAATCCTGGGAAAATAATCAATTAGATTAAATGCAACATCGTACGTTTGTGTTGTCTTGCTTTGTTGGTCTTTCTAATTCGTAATGCTATTGTTTAATTAAATTCGAGATCGTATCCGAATTATTAATCAATAAGGGTTAATTGGAATACATGTTTTTAGTTAACTAATTGTAAGAAAGGACATGTAAATTTAATACCATAATGAATATTTGAATAATTAATTTGATATTTTGTTTCGATGATCAATCGTAGTTCCAATGGTGGATGTGACCGAAGACCAAGATTTATTAAATTGATTTATTCCTTTTAGATTATTTTACTAAATTTTTATTTATTATTTTTCATTATAATTTGCATTCACTTCAAAACCTCCTTTTTATTTCTTTGTGACGACATACTAATCAAAGCTCTTCGAGGGAACGATCCATACTTTCTTTTATTATATTTTTGTTGCAGGAATTTACGATTTTAATTTGGATGTCAACAACAGCATGTGCCAAAAGCCGATATACCAATAATAAAAAAATCTACTTACAAAGGACAGATTTGTGAAGCTAGCTAGGGCTAGATTAGAATTGAGTTGCTTCAGCTAAATTTCAACTTTAGATCAAACAAGTTTCTATTTGAATCAAATCCAATCTTATCTAGAGCTGCCAAAAAAGCAACAATGGTTTCATTGTATTTGTATTGCCACTGATGCTTGGAAACAAGGTTCAAAAGTGCCGCGAACGGCATGGTCCTCCCATTGCAGCTCGTCCCACCATTGTTGTTCTCCTTTGATGAGGACTCTTCCTTCTTTTGCACTTTCAGAATCAAGTGGAAGAGTCTTAAGTTGCGGGCATCCCGTTACTTCCATTTCCTTCAACCTCAAGAACGGCAAGGCATCCTGATTGATGCTCTTCAAGTTTTCAAGACCTTCTAACACAAGAAATTCGAGTTTTTCAAATGGGGGACGACCCTGCACCGTCTCTGGAAACTCCTGAACCAATCTCCCAACACTGATAAGCTCTTCCATTTCAGGGCAGTCAGATATCACAGCACGCCTGAGACTGGTAGCGAGAATTAGCCATGTTAGGTGCTTCAATTTTGAGCAAGACTTTATGTTTACTTCACAAAGGCTTCGGAAGCCACAAAATCCTTCTGGGTTTTCCGATCCGTCTTCACAATCAATTTGCAGCTCTTCCAAGTTATCACAATTTAGAATGTCTAATTTCCTGAGTTTCTTTGTCAAGTCTAATAAACGGACTTTGATGGACTTTGTTTGGGTTAAGTTTTGAAGGCGTACAGATTCCAGAGAGCTCAGCATTCTGCGGGAGGTCAAAAGTCTCTCCAGAACAAGAGAACCGTTTATGGTGATGTCTGAACTCTCCAAACGTTCCAGACTAAGCACCTCTTCTACCAAAGATACCTCATTTTGTCTCAGAGCACCGCATCCCAACATCCTCAGGACCCGCAACATTGCCAAGCTAGATATCAATCCCTGCGGAATTGTTTCGAGTGCAGGCGTATCCTGCAAGTTCAAACACCTCAGATTTGACAAGGCCTTCAACTCCTTCGGAAGTTCTTTAATAGAAGTCCTTGATAGGTCAAGAAGCTGTAATGAAACCGATTTTGCAATCTCTGGAGGCAGCTTGGTTAGAAAGGGGTTATTTGACAGCCTTAGAACTGTGAGACAATGCATAAATCTGAAGAAGTCGCCATTGATAACCTTCAGTTTGTTATCATTAAGAAACAAAGTATGAAGACAATGACCTGGGGGCGTCTCTGGTAAAATCTCAATTTGATTTTTCATCACTGACATCTGTCGAAGTCCTTCCCATTCTCCAGCTTTAGGTGCTTCTCTTAATCCATTACCAGCTTTAACAAGAACATTGTCCTTTTCCCCGTCATTTTTCATAATCCACAAAGCCAAGTCACGAGTAATGCCATTTATCTTCACACGATCTTCTTCTTCTTCTTCCAACAATCCTACATAGACAAGTTCGCCAATTATGACGTAGCCACGGTCGTGAGCTTTCTCATCCAAGAATCCTTTTCCAATCCAAAAATCTATCAAATCCGTCCTGGAAATTACATGGTTTTTTGGAAGTAAACCGAAGTCTTCGAAACATAACTTGAAGTCTTCGGGCAAATTATCGTAACTTGACCTCAGGATCAGGTACACTTCCTGCATAGCTGGGAATTCATGGCCCTTTGTCCGCATCTCATCGATGGCGTGATTCCATTCCTGAGGTGTCTTCTTGTGAGCCATGGCCCCTGCAACTTTGTTAAGGGCCAGTGGCAAACAGCAACATTCTTCTTTTATGATTTTAGCAAGCTCTTGATTTTCTGGATGGCTGTTAAGAGACCAATCTCCAACCCTACTTCGGAATAATTCCCAGGCATATTCAGGATCCAAGCATTTCACTTTGATCATGTGAGCCTTCATACGTCCACAGCCATTCATCACAAGCCGCGTTGTAAACACAACCTTCGATGAAGAAGCTGAATCTTCGAGTGGGATACCAGCTTCAGTCAAATCAACCAATAACTTCCAGTCCCATATATCATCTAACAGCAACACCAGCTTCTTCCTCTTCAAATTCCCGTGGATTTCCGTAGCTTTCTCCAAAAATTCTTTGGCTTCCCATGTCTCATCACACAATTTTAGTTTCTTCCCAATCTCATCTTGAATGTTTTCACTGGTTTTATTGGTGGCCGTTATTCTGATCAAAGTGATATTATCAAAAGTCTCAAGGAACCTGTTGAAGATTTGATTCAACGCAGCAGATTTGCCAACTCCTCCTACTCCATACAGGCCAATAATCTTCACCTGATCTTCTTCATGACATCTCAGAACTTCATCAACAATTGATTCCAACCCAACTGTTGGTCCACAAGGAATTTTATCATCCATTGGATCATCCCGTTTCCGATCAGCCACCACCCCGAACTTCGTGCCTTCTTTCTTCAAACTCCTCACAGCCGCCACCATCTCAGCTACCCTTTTTCCAGTCCTGAAGCTTGAACACTTTTTATTATTGTAACAAAACCCTGCAAGGCATAACATCTCCACTTCAGCGGAGCCCTCTGTTGCCAGCTCATCAGCTTCGGGTATGGTGTTTTCCACCCTTGAAAACCACCCTTGCACTTGGCTAAGCCGCTCACTTCGCGGCTGTTTCTCTTCATTGTCAACTCTTCTACACAGATCGTCCCTTACTTCAACCAGTCTTTTCATTTCAGCCTTCAAGAAAGCAATATCTCTTGTGAGTTCACGTCTATACTTAAATTTCCTAGAAATATACCCTATACAACTAGATAAAGTTGCACTAACTGCGTCCCCAGCTTGTTTTGGGATTGAATCGCAGTTTCCCATGGTGGGCAAATAAGATTTCTAATATGGAAGAGTTACAGGAAGTTGAAGAGGGAAATGAAGTAGACGTGAAGAAGTAAGGAAGTTGAGAGGAAGAAGGGATAACAGTGATGAGAGTCATGAAAAAGAAAAAACAAAGCTTCGGAGGATTAAAAAGCAGCTTTGAAAAATTGGCATGGTTAAACAGACGAGCAGAAAAATTTTAGGAATACATTGTATTTTTCCAGAGACTTTGGCAATAATTACCAAATTTAAGGGAGAAATGAAAATCGGCCATCTTTTTGAGGGATGTTCAACTTCTGTGCGTCAGTTGAGGTTGTCGCTCATACAGAATGGAGTGCGATTGCAGAGTGTTGAATTTCCATAGCATTTGTTAGGGGCAAATGCCAAATGCTATGGAAATTGGAAAAGTTGTTTCCCGCGTTAAAGCCGTGTGGGGTCTGTGGAATTTAGAGGTCCGACAAGGGTGCATTCCATCACTATTTGGACTTGTTAGTTCATGTCATTGGATTGTTCTTTTATCGTGTTAATTCGAATTTTGGGTTAGAGACTCTTAATCTTAATTCGATTCAAAATAGAATTATGTCAAAGTTTTTCAACTTTAGCCCAATTTAAACTATATTTGGGTTGACTTATCCAACCAAAAATAACCTGAAATTGTTTAATGTTTTTGCTATCATAAGTGATTGATTATAGTGAGCTCGAACTTAGGCCTTTGAATTAAATATTTTTAAGTTTAAATTTAAGTTTGAGCTTTAAAGTGTTCGGCTTATAAAACTCATGAGCCTAAAATTTTTTTATATGAATGTAATAAAATGATGTTGTTCGACATTGTTTTAATTATTTTCACTTACTATAGTACTAATCTAAGGGCTCGGACACCTTTAAAGTGAGCTCAAGCTTGACTCCACTCATGTTGAGTCAAGTTCAAAATTAGGTGGGTTTAACTCAATTTCAACCCTACTTAACAGTATGAACTGTGACTAATAACGTAGTTCTAGGTAAGTAATAGAGAAAATAACAACTTTTTTAACGTAATTCGACCCATTGCTCAAGAAATATTTTAGTCACAATTTGGTAACATTTTTTTATTAATGATATTACAATCTGGGTAATCTCCTATTAGGGTTTAATAGAGAAAATAACAACGTTTTTAATGTAATTCGACCCACTACACAAGAAATATTTTGGCTAAAATTTGATACCATTTTTTTATTAATGATATTATAATCTGGGTAATCTCCTATTACCAATGATGATCTACTAAACAATAGAGTGTGTAATTTTAATTTTAATATAATTTTATTTTTACTTATTAATTTAAAAAAAATCTCATTAAAATAATATTAATAATAATTTAAAAAATCTCTATAAGCAACAAGATAATAAGTTGATAAATAAACATTTACTTAATTAATGTTATAATTTGACAATATTTAAAAACACTAATATATTATCGAAATAAAAAATATTTTAGAAAATAAACAAAGCAAATATTTAACATAGCATTTGTAGTTTAATTATTTACAATATTAATGTGTATTAAATAACTTTTTAAAAGTATTTAAATAAAATAATATTTTAATATTATTTTATTACTGACAATTAAACATAATAATTATTTAAATATATTAAGTTTATCAAATATAATAATAATTTATATCTAATCATCTTTTAAATAATTATTTTTGTAATAGTCTTTTATTTTTTATTATAAAATATTAATTGAATTAAATGGATAAGGAGAGTTATAAGTGAGTTGCTTGTTTATCTAAACCGAGCGTCAGACCTGGTTGTTCAAGCCAGGACATGAAAAAAAATTTTCATTCCAAGCTTCGGGCCTCATATTTTTGTTTCGACCGTTTTCATCAAAATTCTTCTGGGCTTTAGACTTGTTTTGAGGATGCCCATGTATCTTTAAAAACCTACAAAAACACCCCCTTAGAATCACATAAAGGTTAAAAAATGTAACAAATACAACCTGGCGCTCAATGAATTTGATGACCTATTGAGCCTTAGGCTTAAACAATCTTTTTTGAAGTCTGGACCTAATAATTTAATGGGCAAAATTTTTTCTCCAAGCCGGCACAAAGTCTGAATTCTATTTAGCTTAAAATTAATTGTTTGGGCCGAACAAATAGACCTTGCGCTTGCCCAAACCAATAGTGAGACCTATATACAATTATTTATTTATAAGACAGAGAATGGGTTAATTGAATAAGTTACATTGTCTAGATTCTTGTACATTGAATATAATAATTTAAAATAAAAGTTACTAGCAAACTACCACTATCATTCCATATCGGCAAGATTTAAAGATGAAACATGATCAAGTGAATCACGTAATTGTTAAGATTTGTCCTTCTTATAGTTTTTAGGTAAAAGAACTTGTGTCCATGTTGTAAGTTGTCATGCAAATAGATTATATAGCTAATTGCTACATCCAATTCATATAACTAGTAGTCTCTTTAGTATCATTTTCGTGAGTTTCATCGATGAGTCATTGCTCAGAATATTCGGCTCGGATAGGGTATCAACTGTAAAGAGGATCATGGACTATACATACAATTCGCCTTCATTATTTTTTTAAGAGACATCACATGAATGATACACCAATACAACAAAGGCTACCCATCAACTTCAAAACAAAACCAGTCCCATCGAAATATCCTTTCAAGACATTTACTGGCAAAATAAAGTCATAAACACCCAAATGTTAAAAAGTAAATCATATGGATCAATAAGACCGTAATCTAAAACTCATAAAAACAAAAGTTTTATGTCATGATAAAGTTCCATGTAAATGCTTATCCTAAAATTACGGGTCAAGATGGATGAATACAAATAATCTTAATTTTTTTTCCTCATTTTCAAACCGTGTGGACTCCACTCCTCTTACTAACTCTTAGCATGTTTTTCTTCCAGGAGAAGCCTCATTTGGTAGAGTATGTATTGGAGCAAAGATCAATCATGAAACTAGTATAGATTAGCATAATAAATCACTGTTAGGGTTTTTCATTTCAATAAGGACATATCAGAGTTCTAATGTGTACACTCAAAGTTTATTTAAGAGAATGTAAAATTGAATTTAGCTTCCTTAACCGACTGATCTTGAAAGTAATTGCTGCAAGGGGTCTTGAAGCTTAATTGTCTCTTGCACTAACTTATTCAAAAGCATTGTAGCCTCATATGTCTCTTTCATTTCATTATATTTTATTTTAGGAACATGTTCAGGGAAATGCTAAGGCAATTTCTAGGAAGAAAAGGAGTAGACTTTGTCAAAATTGGAAAGATGTGTCCTTCAGGTGCTCATGTCTTTGGTATTAATTAGCCCAAATTATATGATTCAATGTTCGGCCCATTTGAGAAATTTCAGTTTCAATAGTGCCACATAGAGCTGCACTTTTGAAGCATTCCACTTGGTGGTGGATACGAACTAAATCTGAGTAAGAGTCAATTTAGGCTTAACTCAAATCCAAAATAGCTAGTTCGAGAAATAAGGTACAACCTCATATGGTGATGGTAACATTGGGGTCAAGTGATAAGGAAGATCTAGAAGTGTTGTTGCTTTAGGAGGGTGGCAATTTGAGGACTCGAGAAACAAGGTAGTTGAAAGGGATATACTTGCCATGCTACAACTTTATAGATATATAAAAGAGCTCAAAATTAAGTGCTACGGTGGCAAAGAATTTCCTTCTTGGTTAGAAGATCCATTATCTCTAACATAGTGACCCTAAAATTGGGAAGCTATAGAAATTGTACATTCCTGCCTTCTTTGGGCACTTCAAGTCTTGACTATAAGGCGATGAGAAGATTAAAATAATAAAACTATATATGCATATTTTCAGTACATAATTAGACATAAATAATTTGTCATCATGTAGTTGAATGATTTTAAATTAAAAATAAAGGTAACACCTAATTATATTATGACATATCATTTGTATACCTAGTTATGATCATTCAATCACAGAAGCAGAATGATTTTTCAACTCTGAAAAATAATTGAAGCAAACACTTGTGATTCTTGATTCAAGCCCTTATGTTTTTGTTTTCTTCTTGGCCAAAGGACTATTTCCAACCCAAAGTATGTTGTTATTTCAAGTTTTCACCTGTTAACTTTGAAAATCACATTTACCCAGTCATAAACTGTTAAAATTAACGGTTTAAAAGGTAAAATCGTTATTTTATCTATAATATTAAAAATAAATTAAAATTTTATCTCTTTTCCCCCCCTAACCCCTAAAAAGTAACCATTTCCCCCTAGGCCAAATTTTAAAAAATAGCATGAGCCCTCTAAGGTTTAATTTTCAATCCTCGGTGCTAAACCCAACGCCATCGCCGACAATGAAACTTTTCAGAGGCATTACCATGTTTCAACAGTCTCTTTTCTTTCATCTAGAATGCCGGTCGATGGAGATTTAGGCTAGAAAGTCGAAGAGCTTTGTCGGGAGATAAAGCTCTTCGTCTTCCCAGACAAAGACGACAACCTCATCTTCATCTGGGAAGACGAGGCCGTTGTCTTCATCTAGGAAGACGAAGACGAGACCATCATCTTTATCTGGGAAGACGAAGAGCTTTGTCTCTCGACGAAGCTCTTCGACTTTTTTCAACCCAGATCTCTATCGATCGGTGTTTCAAAGGAGGAAAGAGAGATTTTCAGAGCATGGTGATATCTTTGGAAAGCTTCATCGTCGGCGATGGTGTCAAATTTGACGTCAAAGATTGAAAACTAAACCTTAGAGGGGGAATGCTATTTTTAAAACTTGACCTAGGGGGAAATGGTTAGTTTTTAGGGGTTAGGGGGAAAAAAGAGATAAAATTTTAAGGGATTAGAGTTTCGTTAATTTTAACTGTTCATGGGTGGGTAAATGAGATTTTCAAAATTAACAAGGGGAAACTTAGAAAAACATCATACCTTAGGTGAGAAATAGTCCTTTGGCCTTTCTTCTTTAACAATTGAAAATCAAATAATGTAAGGTAGATTCATGTTTATGACTTCATGTAAAATATAATTTTATTACGATTTCGTGTTATTTATATTTTTTAATGTTGTAATTTCATGTTGTTGTATTGTTTAATGTTGTTATAATGCAATTAAAGTATAATTAGGAATGAGTAGAAGAAGATCCAGGTCTGGATCAAAAGCAAAGGAAGAACGGGTTGGTGTCAACTCTAACCCCTCTAATCCCACATAAAAGCTACATTTGGACCTTAACACCCAAGGTTTTATGTTTCAACATGTGTTTTTATGTTTTAGGTTTATTTTAAGCCAAGACTTCTTGCCAAGACCTTCAGGCTGCATGCTCTTCATGGGTGGTAGAAGCTTTAATTATTGAATTACTACCAACCAGAATTTAGAGAGATAAGCTCAAGTGAGTTTAAAAATTTTTTTAGATTTGAATTTACACTTTGAAATTTTAAATTCAAATGTAATTTAAT
Source organism: Mangifera indica (assembly GCF_011075055.1). Taxonomy (NCBI): domain Eukaryota; kingdom Viridiplantae; phylum Streptophyta; class Magnoliopsida; order Sapindales; family Anacardiaceae; genus Mangifera; species Mangifera indica. The sequence continues at coordinate 12,969,557 of NC_058154.1, forward strand.
AAAAAAAAAATAAACTCAAAAATTTTTAAATTCACTTGATCTTATCAAACAAATATATAAACCTTATTTCAAATATTGATACCATATATATGCACATGTTCTCTCTTTGCAATATGTAAAGAGAATAGTGTTGCCTTGTCCGGTTTTTCAATGTTAAAGATATGGGCAATTTAGCTACTCCAACATATAAAGTGGTAAAAATATTTAGGGTACAAAAAATATGGTATAAATGTATAAATAGGCCCAAATTAGGGCAAAAAATTCAATATCCCAAAAAAAAAAAGGTACTGCATGCCATTAATTAAAAAGGAAAAAGAGACTATGGGCTAGTATATTGTGTGCACGCCTGCATATGTTAAGTTGAACTTGTACCAATTAAAATGCATTTCTATAGGCTGGAATATAGTGTGCACATCCACACACGTTAGAGTGCACCTGTACCATCTAAAATACATTCATACAACCCATAATACACCAATACCAAGTATTTCAGGTTCAAATCGAATTATGACAAGGTAATGTTAGCACTATTCATAAACAGGGGGATTATTTGGTGTTTGTAAGGGTTCATAAAGGACCAGGCTCAAACACATAAAATATAATTATGAGTCCTATTAGAGGCCAATTGATGAGACATCCTGGTCTTAAGAATGCTTAGACCGACTGATGAGATGTCTCAGTTTAGAATAAGGAAAAAGTAGAATTAATTCGATATGTGATGATGATGTGAGTGACACTTGAAATAGGTGTTCGAAATTGATGAATATAGACGTAAAAGGTATATGAGATGAATGCCCTATCCAAATACGAAGGCATAAGGGGCACTTGAGATGGGTGTCTAACTAAGTGCGTCAAGGATGCATAAGACGGTGAGACTCTGCCAAAGATATTTGTAAAGGAATTGCAAAGGGTCGGATCTAAAAATGTTGTAAAATTGTATATAACTATGAGAGAGTGGCGTCAAAGGCCAGTTGTTTGTTATTTAAAGAGAGGCAAGTGACACTTGAGATAGGTGTCTATCCTTGTTATGGTTAAAGGAGGTACCTAAAATGGGTGCTTGGTTCAATGCACATTTGAGACAAATGTCCATAAGAGACACTTGAGATAAGTGACAAGTTGTTGTGCCCAGGGCGTGTTCAACAATAAGCCTTTGTCGGGGCAAGGTTGACAGGGAACACCATCAAAATCATGAGTGCCTACTAAGTACTTATACTCATTGTGTTCTTTGTTCTATTTTTGCAAGTAGGAGAGAGACGTTAGGGCAAGCGGGGAGGTGAGTGGATTAGCATGCTAAACTACATACCCGACTACAGTTATTTTATTAGTTCAATTAATATTTTATAAGGTTATGCTTGTTGGATTAATAATATTACTGGAAATTGCTGAACTTATTTTTGGGACACTTTTTGGCATACTTACTTATTATCAATAATATATGGTGTTCATTCATCATACATATTAAATAGGTGCTTTAATTTAAATATTCATATGTAATATGTCACTTTGGGAAAATTACCAATAGGGGTATGCTTCCGAAGAGGGGTGTAATACTTATCTCAAAGGATATATATGTTCTGGTTTGTCCTATTGTGGTAGCCAGTCAACAGACTCTCGATCTTGGCTTATCATATGACGAATGCCAACCGATACACTCTCTCTATGTCCAGGCTATGACACCAATCGACAAACTTTCTCTATATCTTGGCTTGTTTTACGTCAATCAATAGACCCTTATTCATGATATACGCATCAACGGACACCAATTGACAAAATATCTCATTACCCTATTTATAGGTATAAAACATATGTCATAAATGCCCTCTCACAACAATTTGCTCAAAAACATATTCTAAAAAATATATTTTGGTGGATGTTGTCTTATCTCATATTCTACAATAACTCTCCTTCCCTCACATGCAATCTTGGAACATGTGTTCTATAAGATCCCTATATCCCTACTCAACATCCAAAGTTCATTCTCTTGTGCCCATAAATAATTCCATCTCAGGTTTTATCTACCTTTTATCTAGTGTACATCTTCTATTCTTCATGTCTTTTTTAATTTTCTCTCTTGGGCACATTTTATTGTTTCAATGTACCATGTACGTCTCTTAAATCACTCAAGATAGATCTACATACAATTGTGCAATTAGTCTTTGATGGGCGTTCATAATTCTTCTCATGCACGATGTGCACTCAACCTTATATGGGCATGCGTGTGTTCTTACATGAACATTCACGATCACTCCTTTACAGTTGTTCATGCATTCTTTCATGTATGACAATACACCTTGTTGTCACTGCTTTTATTTTATTATCATATAATTATGGTTTTTCTCTATCATAAGTGAGACATTTTTAATAAAATTTTAGAGGTCTTGTACTTGTTTCATTTTATTTAACAATTGGTATAAATGATTATTTTTAAAAATTAAAAAGTTATATAATATGATAGGATGACCTACAAAAGTACACGACCCGACCTATAGAGATACATCCCAAGGGCCCTGAGCCATGCCCTGGGGCTTGCATTTTTGCGAGCCAACACAACATGCAAGGCCTGTCATATGTCAAATTAAGCTTGGCAAGGTCGAACACAACCTATAGACATACCTAGTCGCTAATAAAAGAGTAATTTACATTTTCCCACCCAAGGTTTGGCCTTAAAACACTTTACCACCTCTAGTTGGTATAAATAACACTTTTCCACCTAAAATCAAGCATAAATAACATTTTCTCACCCAAAATTAAACTATATTAATGAAACAACAATATTAAGAAGTCAAGTTACCATTTTGTTCTTAATATTTTATTTTTCAAAATTATCATATAACTCTAAATTAACAAAAATTAAAAATATCCTTTTAAATATCCAAATTATATAAAAATCATCTTGTTTCCATTTCCTTTAATCCTCAGCATTTTCTTTCTCTTTTTCTATAAATATGAATGTCTTTATCGTAAAATTGTATATCAAATAGTAAACTATAATTTTTAAAAATATTGAGGGCCTTTTTTATTTTTAGGGGGTTATTGGAAATTCAGAAAAGTTTCAAGGCCTTTTAAAAGTTTTGAAATGGTTATCCACCCTCAATAATTTAAAAAATGACAGTTATTCCAAATAAAAATATTCTTGTAAGTGACATTCTATCATGATTTCTCTTTTTTTGTTGTTTTTAATTTTCCAAACAAGTTGAGAGAAAGTGCAGTGGTGATTTCTCCGAGGAAAAGGTGTGTGGGAAGACTCTGAACAGGAAAGACATTATATGCACCGACAAAAGGCACACATATTGATTGAACTTGACTACTTTTGATTAACATAAGGGACATCCAATTCATATAACTAATAGTCTCTTTTATACTATTTTTGTGAGTTTAATCAATAAGGAATTACATAGAATATTCGGATCAGATAGGGTATCATGTGCAAAAATGATCATGGACTATACATACAATTTACTTTCATTATATTTCAACACATACATGAATAATACACCAATACAACAAAGGCTACCCATCAACCTTAAAACAAAACCAGCACCATTAAAATATACTTTCATGACATCTACTGGCAAAATAAAGTCATAATAAACAATCAAATATTAAAAGGTAAATCTATATGATTGGACCATAATCTAAAACTCAGAAAAAAGAATTTTCTGTTATGATAAAGTTCCAAGTCAAGTCTTTAAATCTGTGTCCTAAACAAAAAAAATCTTAATTTTTTTTTTCTCATTTTCATACCGTGTGGACTCCACTCCTCTGACTAACTTTCGGTATGTTTTTCTTCCTAGAGGAATCTCACTTGGTAGGATATGTATTGTACTGAAGATCAATCGTTAAACTTGTAAATCATGAGAGATTAGCATAATAACTCACTGTTGGGGTTTTTCATTTCAATATGGACATATTAGAATTCTTATGTGTATACTCAAGTCTATTTATGAGAGTGTAAAATCGAATTTAGGTCGATTAACTTTACCTCTTAACCAACTATTCCATAAAGCAATTGTTACAAGGAGTTTTGAAGTTTAATTGTCTCTTGCACTAACTCATTCAAGAGCATTATAGCCTCAAATGTCCTTTTCATTTTATTTTATTTTATTTTAGGAACATGTTCAGTGAAATGCCAAGGCAATTTCTAGGAAGAAAAGTAGACTTTTGTCAAGATTGGAAAGATGTGTCCTTCAGGTGCTCATGTCTTTGGTATTACTTAGCCAGTGCCACATAGAGCTGCACTTTTGAAGCATTCCACTTAGGGGTGGATTCCAAACTAAACCCGAACAAGGGTCTTGTCTTCAATATACAATCTATCATGATTTTGTTTTTGCATTTTACAACCTAAAATATGGTTTAATAGTTTTAAGAATCAAACGATATGAGATGCACATACAAATTCAATATCTTTTTGGTACTTTATCGACTTAAGACTTATTTAGAGGTGTTACAAGTGACCTTTGGGAAAGGTCCTTCACAGCCTTTCTAAAGTTTGAGACTCTTTCTTCAGTTGAACTGGATGAATGGGAGCATCGGGATTCTGTTGAAGAGAATGAGCATGTTGAAATATTTCCTTGCCTTGGTGAGCTTTTTATCATAAGATGCCCAAAGCTCTCCGGAAGATTACCGGACAGATTTTCTCGCCTTCTTGAGTTTTCCATTTTAAGATGCCTTAAACCCTCTGGAAGATTACCGAGTCATCTTCCTTCAACCAAAAAGCTTTTTATTTCTCAATGTTTGCAATTGGCGGTTCCATTCTCAAGCTTCTCATTGCTCTGTGAACTGGAAATAGATGTTTGCAAACAGACTGTGTGTAGCAGTCAAAAGATTTACTCTAAGTCACTGAAGCCTGTGACTGTTGCAAATATCAGAGACGTTGCAAATTGGTTAAAACAAGAGTTTCATACTGTTGAACAGATGAAGATTGTTGATTGTAAAGAACTTGTATATTTCTGGGATAAAGATATTCATCATACAAAGCACCCGCAAAAAATTGAACATTCCTAAAACAAAAGAATCGAAGTGCTATAATATACTTGGAAGGCCTAGCTGACTTTGCTCGAATAAGGATGCTGAAAATAGGAAAATGAAACATACCCAGGAATCTTGCGCCAAAAACAGGCAATGGTTCTGGAAACAAATAATTTTACTGCAAGACTGAACAAATCTTCAGGTTCTCAGGTGCTTTCCTAACTTTCTGAAAAAGTTCACAACCATTTAGTCTTAAGCCTGGATTCAATCTCAACTACTAGAGCTCGAATTCAAGCTTGAATCAAATGAGTCGAGTTTAGGCCAAGGATTTGTTTGCCTTCATAAAAAAGAGTCGAGTTTGAATCCCAACTTGTCAATCTGAGGCTGATTTTAAACTAACTCTTTTAAATTCGAACCAAGTTTGAGTTGGGCTTTATTTGGATCAGCCGGATTAAATCCAGCCATAGTCTCTACATATGAATCTTGTCAGCTGAAAAAGGCTTCCTCATACAGAATTCCATTAAGCATTGCTAGGTCTTGTTGTTGATGCTTATAGAAGCTGTGAAATTCATCCTGAATGAAAGAGAGTCTAATAATGTCTTGTTGAGGGGATACCAAATAAGTAACTTATAAAATCTCTAAGTATTCAAAGTCTTTGATGAAAAAAGAAACTGATAAAATTTGAATCAAATTCATGAAGAAAGTGATGTCAAGCAATTAAGAAGTAAATACACCAGTAAATCTAATACCAGATGCAAAGAATCCAGGTTCAGTCCTCACGGATAATCAAACTGGGGCATAAAAACATCAAAGCTAGAGACAGGTGCTACAAACAAGCAACCAAAAAATACAAATGACAAATACCTCTATGAAAAAAAGAACACTCACAAGTTACACCAAACAACAAAAATTGTCACCAGCAACTTCTGAAACACGGATGAAAAGCACTTTGAGTGGCTTGATCTTCCCATTGCAGCTCGTCCCACCATTGTTTCTGTCCTTTGATCAAGACTGTACCTTCTTTTGTGCTGTTGGAATCAAGTGGAAGCTCCTTAAGCTCTGGACATTCATATACATACATTTCTTTCAGGTGCAACAAGGGCAATGCAGTGCGATAGATGCTCTGCAAATTTGGAAGATGTTACAGTTCCAGAAATTTCTGTTTTTTAAAAGGGATTAGATTCCCAGTCATCTCTGGAAATTCACCCAACTTCCTTGCATTGATGATTTCTGCCAGTCCAGCACAATGTGACACTACAATATGGTTGAGTTTTGGAGCAAGGATAAGCCATGTTAATCTTGAGCAGGAGCTTATTTCAACCATATGAAGGCTTTCAAATCCGAAAGGTCTTTGTGTTCTCTCTACTCTTCTTACACAATCAATCTTCAATTCTTCCAAATATTTACAATCTATGATTTTCAATTTGCCGAGACACTTCATATTTGTTGACAACGACCAAGGAATTGAAGGCACAAGGATTGTGCAGAGTCTAGAAATGTTTGAGAGCTCAAAAACTTTTGGAGAACTTCTAAACTTTTTAAATTGATGTTCAACAAATGTAAGGATTTCAAACAAATCAATTCATCTATCAAAAGCTCAGCATTGTTGAATAGAACACTCTCTTCTAGGACTTCACTTGAAGAACCACATATCCAACATTCTCAGTATGTTCAACATTAAGAACTCACAAGACCAAGAAGATAATTGTTAGCAGAAATGTCAAGGTTGATGAACAAAGAACTTGGAATTGGGAAGAAAATGAAGAAGATAACCTTGGTTCAAATTATGATCACAAAATCAATGCTTTGCTAGGAGATGATTCTCATTCCAGTGATGAAGAGGTTGTCTCTGCAACCAAAATTAGATCACTTGAAGACATCTATAACAAATGTAATATTGCACATGTTGAACCAAAGTCCTATGAGAAAGTTACAAATTATGAAGGGTGGAACAAAGCCATAAAGAATGAAATTGATATGATTAATAAAAATTCCACATGGAGCTTGGTTGAAAGACCTAAAGATCAAAAGATTATAGGTGTCAAGTGGATCTACAAGACCAAATTCAACCTGATGTTTATGTGGATAAACTCAAAGCCAGACCAGTACTCAAAGGTTACTTGCAACAACATAGGATAGGCTTTACACATACATTTGCTCTAGTAGCAAGGTGTGACATAATCAAATTATTGATAACTTTGGCAATAAAATCAAGCTGGATAGTGTAACATCTTGACATTAAGTCTTATTTTTCTAAATGTCATACTACAAGAGGACATCTATGTAGAGCAACCTAAAGAAGAAAAGAAGGTGAATAAACTTTATAAGGCTCTGTATGGCCTGAAACAAACACCAAAGGCCTGGTATAATAGGATTCATTCTTACTTGTCGAATCAAAATTTTGCTTGTAGCCAAAATAAGCGCACCCTTTATGTAAAAAAGGGTAAAAATGATTCAGTTCTTATTGTTTTCTTGTACATGGATGACCTTCTAGTGACA